>NC_062279.1:42290804-42515009 GCF_902655055.1 Lutra lutra | reverse complement strand
CTTTGAAAAATGCTGGTGGAATTTTGATCAGAATGGCATTGAAAGTATAGATTGCTCTAGGCAGTATAGACATTTTAACAATGTTTATTTTTCTGATCCAGGAGCATGGAATGGCCTTCCATCTTTTTGTGTCTTCTTCAGTTTCTTTCATGAGTGTTCTGTAGTTCAACAAAGCAGGAAAAAATATACAGTGGAAAAAAGACAGTCTCTTCAATAAAGGGTGCTGGGAATATTGGACAACTATGTGTAGAAGAATACAACTCGACCATTTTCTTACATCAAACACAAAGATAAACCTGAAATGGATAAAAGACCTAAATGTGAGGCGGGAATCCATCAGAATCCTAGATGAGAACACAGGTAGTAACCTTTTCGACATCAGCCACAGAAACTTCTTTCAAAGTATGTCTCCAAAGGCAAAGGAAACAAAAGCAAAAATGAACTTTTGGGAATTCATCAAGATCAAAAGCTTCTTCACAGCAAGGGAAACAGTCAACAAAACAAAGAGGCAACCCACGGAATGCGAGAAGATATTCGCAAATGACAGTACAGAAAAAAGGCTGATATCCAAGATCTATAAAGAACTCCACAAACTCAACACACACATAACAGATAATCATGTCAAAAAATGGGCAGAAGACTTGAACAGACACTACTCCAATGAAGACATACAAATGGTTATTAGACACATGAAAAAATGTTCAACATCATTAGCCTTCAGGGAGATTCAAATCAGAACCACATTGAGATACCACCTCACACCAGTTAGAATGGCCAAAATTAGCAAGACAGAAAACAACGCGTGTTGGAGAGGATGTGGAGAAAGGGGAACCCTCTTACACTGTTGGTGGGAATACAAGTTGGTGCAGCCACTTTGGAAAGCACTGTGGAGATTCCTTAAGAAATTAAAAATAGAGCTTCCCTATGACTCTGCAATTACACTACTGGGTATTTACCCAAAGATACAGATGTAGTGAAAAGAAGGGCCATCTGTACCCCAACGTTTATAGCAGCAATGGCCACAGTTGCCAAACTGTGGAAAGAACCAAAATGCCCTTCAACGGACGAATGGATAAGGAAGATGTGGTCCATATACACTATGGAGTATTATGCCTCCATCAGAAAGGATGAATACCCAACTTTTGTAGCAACATGGACGGGACTGGAAGAGATTATGCTGAGTTTGAAATAAGTCAAGCAGAGAGTCAATTATCCTATGGTTTCACTTATTTGTGGGGCATAACAAATAACATGGAGGACAAGGAGAGATGGAGAGAAGAAGGGAGTTGAGGGAAACTGGAAGGGGAAGTGAACCATGAGAGACAATGGACTCTGAAAAACAACCTGAGAGTTTTGAAGGGGCGGGGAGTGGGAGGTTGGGGGAACCAGGTGGTGGGTATTAGAGAGGGCACAAATTGCATGGAGCACCGGGTGTGGTGCAAAAACAATGAATACTGTTACACTGAAAAGAAATAAAAAAATTTTTAAAAAATTAAAAGAACAAGAGTCATGAGAACGAATTTTTTTTTTTTTGAAAGAAAAAAAGAGTAAAAGAAAAGTTGTATCTATGAAATATGCAGGTTTGGGTGCAGTACTGGGAGCTTAATGTATTTTTTTCTCCTCAAGTTGGGATTTTACCATTTTATAGGGACCCTGTGGTGGTTGTCTTCTTGTTCTTTCAGCTTGTCAGCTGGGAAAAACAAGCTTGTCTTCTGTGCATTTTTTTCAGTCCGTCCTGCTTGGTTAAGTCACCCTGCTGCCTATCCAGAGTCTGGGCTCTGTGGAAACCAGAGTTCTTCAGGCTTTTGTTCTCTCGAGATTTTTGTTCTTTGACAGCTTTTTAGCTTTTCAGAGGTGTAGTGGAAAGAAAATTGTCCACATCCAGACCTCCACCGCAGAGAGGCGCTTCAGTTTGCTCCACTCTGGGTGGTCCAGAACACATAGACTCCCCCTCTGCAAACTCGACTGAACACCGCAACCTCCCACATACATTGCACACTCCCAGCCAATGTCTCAGTGGCCTCCCAAGGCCCTGGCTCGTCTCTGCACCCCCATGCCACTAAAACTGCGAGCGATATTGGTCCAGGTGTGCCCGAACCCTGGTGGCTGCCATTGCTGGGAGTGCTGTATGGGGTCCACACCTATGCCGACTACACTCACACCTGGTGGAGTTGCAGGTCATGGAAAGCTGCAGGCCAAGGGAACCCGACTGGAGACAATGCTGGTTTCTTTCAGGTGCAGGCTGGGTGCACTCAGACCCTGCTGCTTCACAGGTCACAGAAGGCTCAGTCTAGAGACCACCGCCCAGTGCCCACATTGAGCTTTCTCAGGCGGGGGCAGGAGTGTGCACGGCCGAAATAGTGGAAAGCCATGGGCTCAGGCACCATGGACTGGGGTCCCCGCCAAGGTCTCTCTAGCATGTGTTGTTGCCAGCAGTGACCGTCCAGACCGTGGGCTTAGGCCTTTGCCCTTGACCACTTGATTCCACCAGTTTCCCCTTAAGATCTTTTGCCCTTTTTGAGTGCTTTTAACCAGTCTCCAAGCTAATGCTGGTCCCCAATCACAGGCACTTTTGTATTGGGGTATTACTTTCCAATGGGTGGCTTATGTTGACTCCCTCCCCTTTCTGTTTATCCTCTGCTATCATTTACAGGGTTCCCACTCCATGTTACCTCTCCACTGATGTCTTCTGACGCCATTGAGGTCCAGAAATGTATAATCTTACATCTCAGGCTGATTTCATGGGTGTTCAGAGTGTTCTGGTAGATATTTAGCTCACTTTAGGGGACCAGTTGAAGCAGTGTCTCCTACGTTTCCACCATCTTGCATCTCTTCCTGCAAACTTGTGACAACTTTTTTTTTTAAATTTAGATTTTGTTCTGAATTTTCTCTCTTTAAATAACCAGCCTTATTTTATTTATTTCTTTTTTATTATTATTTTCTATTATGTCATGTTAGTTATCATACAGGATGTCATTAGTTTTTTTTTTAATTTTATTTTTTAAAAACATATAATATATTTTTATCCCCAGGGGTACAGGTCTGTGAATCACCAGGTTTACACACTTCACAGCACTCACCATAGCACATACCCTCCCCAGTGTCCATAATCCCAAACCCCTCCCAACCCCCATCCCCCCATCAACCCTCAGTTTGTTTTGTGAGATTAAGAGTCACTTATGGTTTGTCTCTCTCCCAATCCCATCTGGTTTCATTTACTCTTCTCCTACCCCCTAAACCCCACATGTTGCATCTCCTCTCCCTCATATCAGGGAGATCATATGATAGTTCTCTTTCTCCGATTGACTGATTTCGCTAAGCATGATACCCTCTAGTTCCATCCACGTCGTCGCAAATGGCAAGACTTCATTTCTTTTGATGGCTGCATAGTATTCTGTTGTGTATATATACCACACCTTCTTTATCCATTCGACTGTAGATGGACATCTAGGTTCTTTCCATAGTTTGGCTATTGTAGACATTGCTGCTATAAACATTCGGGTGCACGTGCCCCTTTGGATCACTACGTTTGTATCTTTAGGGTAAATACCCAGCAGTGTAATTGCTGGGTCATAGGGTAGCTCTATTTTCAACATTTTGAGGAACCTCCATGCTGTTTTCCAGAGTGGTTGCACCAGCTTGCATTCCCACCAACAGTGTAGGAGGGTTCCCCTTTCTCTGCATCCTCGCCAGCATCTGTCATTTCCTGACTTGTTAATTTTAGCCATTCTGACTGGTGTGAGGTGATATCTCATGGTGGTTTTGATTTGTATTTCCCTGATGCCGAGTGATATGGAGCACTTTTTCATGTGTCTCTTTGCCATCTGGATGTCTTCTTTGCAGAAATGTCTGTTCATGTCTTCTGCCCATTTCTTGATTAGATTATTTGTTCTTTGGGTATTGAGTTTGCTAAGGTCTTTATAGATTTTGGACACTAGCCCTTTATCTGATATGTCATTTGCAAATATCTTCTCCCATTCTGTCAGTTGTCTTTTGGTTTTGTTAACTGTTTCCTTTGCTGTGCAAAAGTTTTGATCTTGATAAAATCCCAATAGTTCATTTTTGCCCTTGCTTCCCTTGCCTTTGGTGATGTTCCTAGGAAGATGTTGCTGCGGCTGAGGTCGAAGAGGTTGCTGCCTGTGTTCTCCTCAAGGATTTTGATGGATTCCTTTCTCACATTGAGATCCTTCATCCATTTTGAGTCTATTTTCATGTGTGGTGTAAGGAAATGATCCAATTTCATTTTTCTGCATGTGGCTGTCCAATTTTCCCAACACCATTTATTGAAGAGGTTGTCTTTTCTCCATTGGACATTCTTTCCTGCTTTGTCGAAGATGAGTTGACCATAGAATTGAGGGTCTATTTCTGGGCTCTCCATTCTGTTCCATTGATCTATGTGTCAGTTTTTGTGCCAGTACCATGCTGTCTTGATGATGAGCTTGAAGACCGGAATTGTGATGCCACCGACTTTGGCTTTCTTTTTTTATTCCTTTGGCTATTCGAGGTCTTTTCTGGTTCCATATAAATTTTAGGATGATTTGTTTCATTTCTTTGAAAAAAATGGACGGTACTTTGATAGGAATTGCATTAAATGTGTAGATTGCTTTAGGTAGCATAGACATTTTCACAATATTTATTCTTCCAATCCAGGAGCATGGAACATTTTTCCATTTCTTTGTGTCTTCCTCAATTTCTTTCATGAGTACTTTATAGTTTTCTGTGTATAGATTCTTAGTCTCTTTGGTTAGGTTTATTCCTAGGTATCTTATAGTTTTGGGTACAATTGTCAATGGGATTGACGCCTTAATTTCTCTTTCTTCTGTCTTGTTGTTGGTGTAGAGAAATGCAACTGATTTCTGTGCATTGATTTTATATCCTGACACTTTACTGAATTCCTGTACAAGTTCTAGCAGTTTTGGAGTGGAGTCTTTTGGGTTTTCCACATAGAGTATCATATCATCTGTGAAGAGTGATAGTTTGACTTCTTCTTTGCCGATTTGGATGCCTTTAATTTCCTTTTGTTGTCTGATTGCTGAGGCTAGGATTTCTAGTACTATGTTGAATAGCAGTGGTGATAACGGACATCCCTGCCGTGTTCCTGACCTTAGCAGAAAAGCTTTCAGTTTTTCTCCATTGAGAATGATATTTGTGGTGGGTTTTTCATAGATGGCTTCGATAATATTGAGGTATGTGCCCTCTATCCCTACACTTTGAAGAGTTTTGATCAGGAAGGGATGATATAATTTGCCAAATGCTTTTTCAGCATCTATGGAGAGTATCATATGGTTCTTGTTCTTTCTTTTATTAATGTGTTGTATCACATTGATTGATTTGCAGATGTTGAACCAACCTTGCAGCCCTGGAATAAATCCCACTTGGTCGTGGTGAATAATCCTTTTAATGTACTGTAGAATACTATTGGCTCGTATTTTGGTGAGAATTTTTGCATCTGTATTCATCAAGGATATTGGTCTGTAGTTCTCTTTTTTGATGGGATCCTTGTCTGGTTTTGGGATCAAGGTGATGCTGGCCTCATAAAATGATTTTGGAAGTTTTCCTTCCATTTCTATTTTTTGGAACAGTTTCAGGAGAATAGGAATTAGTTCTTCTTTAAATGTTTGGTAGAATTCCCCCGGGAAGCCATCTGGCCCTGGGCTTTTGTTTGTTTGGAGATTTTTGATGACTGTTTCAATCTCCTTTCTGCTTATGGGTCTGTTGAGGCTTTCTATTTCTTCCTGATTCAGTTATGGTAGTTTATATGTCTCTAGGAATGCATCCATTTCTTCCAGATTGTCAAATTTGTTGGCGTAGAGTTGCTCATAGTATGTTCTTATAATTGTCTGTATTTCTTTGGTGTTCGTTGTGATCTCTCCTCTTTCATTCATGATTTTATTTATTTGGGTCCTCTCTCTTTTCTTTTTGATAAGTCTGGCCAGGGGTTTATCAATCTTATTAATTCTTTCAAAGTACCAGCTCCTAGTTTCGTTGATTTGTTCTATTGTTTTTTTGGTTTCTATTTCATTGATTTCTGCTCTGATCTTTATGATTTCTCTTCTCCTGCTGGGTTTAGGGTTTCTTTCTTGTTCTTTCTCCAGCTCCTTTAGGTGTAGGGTTAGGTTGTGTACCTGAGACTTTTCTTGTTTCTTGAGAAAGGCTTGTACCGCTATATATTTTCCTCTCAGGACTGCCTTTGTTGTGTCCCACAGATTTTGAAACATTGTCTTTTCATTATCATTTGTTTCCATGAATTTTTTTCAATTCTTCTTTAATTTCCGGGTTGACCCATTCATTCTTTAGAATGATGCTGTTTAGTCTCCATGTATTTGGGTTCTTTCCAAATTTCCTCTTGTGGTTGAGCTCTAGCTTCAGAGCATTGTGGTCTGAAAATATGCAGGGAATGATCCCAATCTTTTGATACCGGTTGAGACCCGATTTAGGACTGAGGATGTGATCTATTCTGGAGAATGTTCCATGTGCACTAGAGAAGAATGTGTATTCTGTTGCTCTGGGATGAAAAGTTCTGAATATATCTGTGATGTCCATCTGGTCCAGTGTGTCATTTAAGGCCTTGATTTCCTTGTTGATCTTTTGGTTGGATGATCTGTCCATTTCAGTGAGGGGAGCGTTAAAGTCCCCTACTATTATTGTATTATTGTTGATGTGTTTCTTTGATTTTGTTATTAATTGGTTTGTATAGTTGGCTGCCCCCACCGTAGGGGCATAGATATTTAAAATTGTTAGATCTTCTTGTTGGACAGATCCTTTGAGTATGATATAGTGTCCTTCCTCATCTCTTATTATAATCTTTGGCTTAAAATCTAATTGATCTGATGTAAGGATTGCCACTCCTGCTTTCTTCTGATGTCCATTAGCATGGTAAATTCTTTTCCACCCCCTCACTTTAAATCTGGAGGTGTCTTCGGGTTTAAAATGCGTTTCTTGTAGGCAACATATAGTTGGGTTTTGTTTTTTTATCCATTCTGATACCCTGTGTCTTTTGATTGGGGCATTTAGCCCATTAACATTCAGGGTAACTATTGAGAGATATGAATTCAGTGCCATTGTATTGCCTGTAAGGTGACTGTTACTGTATATTGTCTCTGTTTCTTTCTGATCTACTACTTTTAGGGTCTCTCTTTGTTTAGAGGACCCCTTTCAATATTTCCTGTGGAGCTGGTTTGGTGTTTGCAAATTCTTTCAGTTTTTGTTTGTCCTGGAAGCTTTTAATCTCTCCTTCTATTTTCAATGATAGCTTAGCTGGATATAGTATTCTTGGCTGCATGTTTTTCTCGTTTAGTGCTCTGAATATATCATGCCAGCTCTTTCTGGCCTGCCAGGTCTCTGTGGATAAGTCTGCTGCCAATCTAATATTTTTACCATTGTATGTTACAGACTTCTTTTCCCTGGCTGCTTTCAGGATTTTCTCTTTGTCACTAAGACTTGTAAATTTTACTATTAGGTGACGGGGTAGGACCTCTTCTTTTTGATTTTGAGGGGGGTTCTCTGCACCTCCTGGATTTTGATGCTTGTTCCCTTTGCCATATTGAGGAAATTCTCTCCAATAATTCTCTCAATATACCTTCTGCTCCCCTCTCTGTTTCCTCTTCTTCTGGAATCCCAATTATTCTAATGTTGTTTCGTCTTATGGTGTCACTTATCTCTCGAATTCTCCCCTCGTGGTCCAGTAGCTGTTTGTCCCTCTTTTGCTCAGCTTCTTTATTCTGTGTCATTTGGTCTTCTATATTGCTAATTCTTTCTTCTGCCTCATTTATCCTAGCAGTGAGAGCCTCCATTTTTTATTGCACCTTATTAATAGCTTTTTTGATTTCAACTTGGTTCGATTTTAGTTCTTTTATTTCTCCAGAAAGGGCTTTTATATCTCCCGAGAGGGTTGCTTTAATATCTTCCATGCCTTTTTCAAGCCCGGCTAGAACCTTGAGAATCGTCATTCTGAACTCTATATCTGACATATTACCAATGTCTGTATTGATTAGGTCCCTAGCTTTTGGTACTGCCTCTTGTTCTTTTTTTTGTGGTGAATTTTTCCACCTTGTCATTTTGTCCAGATAAGAGTCAATGAAGGAGCAAGTAAAATACTAAAAGGGTGGCAACAACCTCAGAAAAATATGCTTTAGCCAAATCAGAAGAGATCCCAAATCGTGAGAGGGGAGAAAGTTTCAGAAAGAGGTTCAGAAAGAAAAAACAAAATACAAAAACATTAAAAAAAAGAAAACGAATAAAGAAAAAAATATAAAAAAGAAAAATATATATATATATTAGATAAACTAGTTAAAAAACGTTAAAAAAGAAAAGGGTAAAAGTTAAAAAATATTTGGCAGAAGAAGAGAAAAAAAACTGAAAAAGAAAAAAAATTAAATTAACTGCAAGCCTAAAGAATCATGGGGAGAAAGTCATGAGTTCCACGCTTTGCTTTCTCCTCCTCTGGAATTCCGCTGCTCTCCTTGGTATTGAAACTGCAATCCTTGGTAGGTGAACTTGGTCCTGGCTGCGTTTCTTGTTGCTCTTCTGGGGGAGGGGCCTGTTGTAGTGATTCTCAAGTGTCTTTGCCCCAGGCGGAATTGCACTGCCCTTACCAGGGGCTGGGCTGAGTAATCCGCTTTTGCTTTCAGGAGCTTTTGTTCCCTGAGCGCTTTCTGTAGAGTTCCGGAGGACGGGAATGAAAATGGCGGCCTCCCGGTGTCCAGCCCGGAGGAGCCAAGAGCCCGGGGCCCCACTCCTCAGTGCGCCCTCAGAGAACAGCGCCCAATTACTCCCATCACCCTGGCCTCTGGCCGCGCTCCGAGCTGACCGAGCCTGTGACCGGTTCAAGGTAACCCCGAGTTTAGAGCTCACTCCTCAGCTCTGACTCTGTAGCCGGCTTCCCCGTTCTAATACCTGCAAGCTCTGCGACACTCAGACACCCCCGATCCTTCTGTGACCCTGCGAGACCTGAGGCCACGCTGACCCCGCGTGGGCTTCACCCTGGTTAAGCCTCTGGAGCGATGTCCCTCATCGGAACAGACTTTTAAAAGTTCTGATTTTGTGCTCCATTGCTCCGCCACTTGCCGGGAGCCAGCCCCTCCCCCCGCAGTCTATCTTCCCATCGCTTTGGATTCACTTCTCTGCCAGTCCTACCTTTCAGAAAGTGGTTGATTTTCTGTTTCTAGAATTGCTGTTCTTCTTCTTCTTTGATCTCCCATTGGATTTGTAGGTGTTTGCAATCGTTAGATAAGCTATCTAGCTGATCTCCGCTACCTGAAGTAGTCTCAGCCTGCTACTTCTCCGCCATCTTGACTCCTCCTGAACCAAGCATTCTTAAGCAAGTGGTCTTTAGCTTTCAGGGGTTTGAGTTCCTTCTGAACTTTTCCTTGTGATTGAGCTCCAGTTTCAAAGCATTGTGATCTGAGAATATGCAGGGAATAATCTCAGTCTTTTTGTATCGGTTGAGTCCTGACTTGTGACCCTGCATGTGGTCTCTTCTTGAGAAGGTTCCATGTACACTTGAGAAGAATGAGTATTCTGTTGTTTTAGGGTGGAATGTTCTGTATATATCTATGAGGTCCATCTCGTCCAATGTGTCATTCAGTGCTCTTGTTTCTTTATTGATTTTCTGCTTGATGATCTGTCTATTTCTGAGAGATGCATGTTAAGATCTCCTACTATTAATGTATTCATATCAATATGACTCTTTATCTTGATTAACAGTTTTCTTATGTAATTGGCTCTCCCATATTCAGGACGTAGATATTTACAATTGTTAGATCATCTTGGTGGATAGTCCCTTTAAGAATTATGTAGTGTCCTTCTGTATCTCTGACCACAGTCTTTGTTTAAAATCTAATTTATCTGATATGAGAATCACTACCCCGGCCTTTTTTGAGGCCCATTGGCATGAAAGATGCTTCTCCATCCCTTCACTTTCAGTCTGGGTATATCTTTAGATTCAAAATGGGTCTCTTGTCGACAACATATGGATGGGACCTGTTGTTTTATGCCATCTGCAACCCTGTGTCGTTTGATGGGCACATTTAGGCCATTCACATTGAGAGTGATTATTGATAGATACGTTTTTATTGACATCGTGTTACCTTTGAAGTCTTTCTTTCTGTAGA
Organism: Lutra lutra; assembly: GCF_902655055.1. Classification (NCBI taxonomy): domain Eukaryota; kingdom Metazoa; phylum Chordata; class Mammalia; order Carnivora; family Mustelidae; genus Lutra; species Lutra lutra. The sequence goes on along the minus strand of NC_062279.1, from coordinate 42,504,897 downwards.
TTGTCTCTATATTTCTGTTCAATGCTATTCTTAGGATTTTTCCTCTTTTATAGAACCCCCCTTAATATTTCCTGCAGTGTCGGCTTGGTGGTTGCATAGTCTTTTAAGCCTTGCCGGTCTTGGAAACTCTTTATCTCTCCATCCATTTTGAATGTCAGTCTTGCTGGATAAAGTATTCTTGGCTGCATGTTATTCTCATTTAGTGCCCTGAATATACCTTGCCAGCCCTTTCTGGCTTGCCAGGTTTCTGTGGACAGGTCTGACGTTATTCTGATTGGCTTTCCTCTGTAAGTAAGAAGACTCTTTGTCCTAGTTGCTTTCAAGAGAGTCTGCCTACAATTATAATTCTTCATTCTTACTATTAGGTGTCTCGAGGACTTTCAAGAATCTATAATTTTGGGGGGAAACCATTCTGCGTCTATTACATGAACACTGGTTCCATTCGTCGAAAATTTACATGGACAACTTGTTCCTCTATATCTTCTAGACTTCTTTCTTTCTCCTCCCCTTCAGGGATTCCAATAATTCTTACGTTGGAACATTTCATGGCAACATTTATTTCCCAAGTTCTGTTTTCATGGCTTCTAAGCTGTTTGTTCCAGGCTTCCTCCTGGTCCTTTCTCTCTATCTGTCCTCCAGATCACTAATTCTATCTTCTGTCTCAGTTACCTTAGCTTTTAGAGAATTTAGATTAGATTGGAACTCACTGAGAGCATTTTGAACCTCATCCCTTGTGGCTTTCAGTTCTGCTTTGACATTGTGAACATCATCCCTAGTGGCTTTCAGTTCTGCCCTAATCAATTCAGTTTTGTCATCCATGGCTTTCTCCAACCTAGCTATTGCCTGGATATTTGTTAGCCTGGATTTCTTTTCTGACATATTGTCTATGTCAATAGCCATTAGCTCTGTTGCAGAAGGCCCATCCTCTGTATTTTTCTTCTGTTGGGCATTCCTCCTCCTAGTCATTTTGGTGAGAGAGGACTGAACGAATGTAGCTGGATATATCGACCATGGTGCAGTCAAAGTGCACCCTGGAACGCTTCTGAACAATGAGGATTCCCCACCTGAACGAGAGAAAAAAGAAAAGAAAAAGAACAAAAAGAGAGAGAGAGAGACAGGAAAGAAAAGGAAAATAAAAGAGAAGGCTCATCCCAAATGGGCCCCAAGGTAAGATTTATGAAGTATACAAACAAAAAGAGACAAACAAAAAGACTGATAAAAGTATATGACAAGAGAAAAAAAAAAATATATATATATATATACAAAAGCAAAAAAAAAAAAAAAAAAAGGAAGAATCTCGTCAAAAAGAACCCCAATTATAAGATATATACTATCAGGACAAACACAAATACACAGAAACACTGGTGGAAGAAAAAGATGGGAGAGTGGTTATAAATTCTCAGTGTGGTCGAGGAAGGTTATTTTGATTCTTCCTGGATGTATCTTGATATCTTTGTTAAAGGACTCAACTTTCCTAAGATAAAGGGGGATTAAAAATTGGTTTACCTATAAGGGTAGCTTTGATTGGGGAAAGGGGGTTACCTTGAGGTTTAACTCTATACTAATATTAGAAAATAAAAATATAAAAGGAATAAACTGGACTAAACTAAACTAAAATTTAAAAAAAATAGAAAAGCAAAAGAAAAACACAGGTGTATGTATCAAAAAGTTCAGGTTAGAAGGTTATTATGGAATTTGATGTACTGGACATCTCACTGTGATGGAAAATAGGTTAAAAAATTATCTATATAAAAAAAATGAACCAGAATAGTGGGAAAGAGTTAAAAATAAAAGTTGTATCTATGAAGTAGTGGTGGTTGTTCTCTTGTAGTCCTTTTTCTTTTTCTTTCCAGGTTGGTTTTCTGAGGGAGGGGCCTGCCACGTGGATTTTCAGTCAATGATGTTCCCTGAGTTAAGTCCTCCTGCCCCCCTCAACGGGGTGGGCTCTGAGGAAACTGATTTTTTCAGGCTTTTGTTCTCTTGAGGTTTTTATGTTTGTTCATTTCTTTTCTTTCACCTTGACAGCTTTTGATGGCTTTTGGAGGTTTAGAGGAAAGCAAACTGCACCCCGACCTCCCTCTCAGAGAGAAGCCTCAGTCTGTTCCCCTGTGGGTGCTGCAGAGCCCATATAATTTCCCCCTTGGCCACTGGCAGAGCAGGTTCCCAGTCGTGGTCCCTGGGGACTCAGGATCTTCTGCTTGTACCCAAAACCATGGCAGTGGTGGCTGTCTGGGCAGCTCCAAAACACCAGAGAGGTTCCAAGCAGCGATCGCACACTGAGATTTTCTCGCTGGCCCGGGCTGGGAGTGCCTGGTCTTTCTGGGTCTAAGAACACCGGGCTTGTGTGCACCTTTCTCACAGGACCCACACCTCAGGAGGATGTGGGTCATGGGTGCGTCTCAGGCTCTGATAGCAGGGCGTGGGTCCGAGAACACCAGGCTGGGCCTTTGCACACCTCTCTCCGGGGAGAGTGTGGGGTGCACGCACCTCAGGTTCTGATAGTGTGGCACAGGTCTAAGAGCACCGGGCTGGGCCTTCACTCAATTCTCTCAGGGGAGGGTGTGGGGCGCTCGCGTCAGGCTCTGTTAGCACGGCACAGCGTTCTGCTGACTGGCGAGTCTCTCAGCCCCTCACAGGAGCCGGACCCCATGCGTTCTCGGGCATGCTGGCAGCTCAGGGACCAAGACCTGGTTTCTCCACCGCACTCTCTCTGACTCAGCACCAGGGGAGGCTGTCCTGGGTCTGGGGACTTAAGCCCCTTTTGCTAGCCGCCCCGATTCCCGCAATTTTCCCCCGTGATCCTTTGCTCTTTTTGAGTGCTTTCAACCACTCTAAATTAATGCTTGTCCCCAGACACAGGGCACTCTCATATTGGGGTATTACTTTCCAGTCGGTCACCTCTGGTTGCTCCCTCCCCCTTTTGTTTATCTTCCAATATCAGTCCAATGTTCCCACTCCGCTTTACCTGCCCACTGGCATCTTCTGCCCCTGTAGAGATCCAGATGTGTATAATTGTGATCTCAGGCTGATTTCATGGGTGATCGGATTTCTTTGGTAGGTAATCAGCTCACTTTAGGGTACAGGTTGAAACAGTGCCTCCTCCTGCTTCCCCGCCATCTTCTCTCCCAAGAATCTTTATTTTATTTTTGTATGTCAGGAGAGAGAGCACAAGAAGGAGGAGTGGCAGACAGAGCAGGCATAACAGACAGAGGGCGAAGCAGACACCCTGCTGAGCTAGGAGCCCAATGCAGGGTTTAATCCCAGGACCCAGGGATCATGACATGAGCCAAAAGCAAACTCTTCATTGACTGAGCCACACAGGCATCCCACATCACCTTATTTTTGTTATCGCAAACTTTCTACAACTTTGTTTTTCAGTGTTCCAAGATTCATTGTTTATGCACCACACCAAGTGCTCCATGCAACATGAGCCCTCCTTAATACCCACTGCCAGGCTCACTCATCCCCCCAACACCTTTCCTTCCAAAAACCTCATTTTGTTTCTGAGTCCACAGACTCTCATGCTTTGTTTCCCCCTCCGATTTCCCCATTTCACTTTTCCTTTCCTTCTCCTAATGTCCTTCATGCTATTCCTTATGTTCCACAAGTAAGTGAAGCCATATGGTAATTTACATCCTCTGCTTGACCTATTTCACCCAGCATAATCTCCTCCAGTCCCATCCACGTTGATTACAAAAGTTGGGTATTCATCCTTTCTGATTGGGGGCATAATATTCCTCCATATATATGGAGGAATATATACATATACATATATGGACCACATCTTCTTTATCCATTTGTTTGTTGAAGGGCACCTTGGCTCTTTCCAAGATGGCAATTGTGGACATTGCTGCTCTGAACACTGGGGTGCATATGGCCCTTCTTTCCAATACAATTGTATCTTTGGGGTAAATGCCCACTAGTGCAATTGCAGAGTCATAGGGAAGCTCTATTTTCAATTTCTTAAGTAATCTCCACACTGTTTTCCAAAGTGGCTGCACCAACTTGTATTCCCACAAACAGTGTAAGAGAGTTCCCCTTTCTCCACATCCTCTACAACACATGTTGTTTATTGTCTTGTTAATTTTGGTCATTTTAACTGGTGTAAGGTGGTATCTCAATGTGGTTTTGATTTGAATCTCCATGAAGGCTAATGATGTTGAACATTTTTTCATGTATCTGATAGCCATTTGTATGTCTTCTTTGGAGAAGTGTCTGTTCATGTTTTCTGCCTATTTTTTTGATGTGATTATCTGTTTTTTGAGTGTTGAATTTGAGAAGTTCTTTATAGATCTTGGATATCAGCCCTTTGTAGTGTCGTTTGGAAATACCTTCTCCAATTCTATAGGCTGCCTCTTTGCTTTGTTGACTGTTTCCTTTGCTGTGCAGAAGATGTTGATCTTGATGAAGTCCTAAAAGTTCATTTTCACCTTTATTACTTTTGCCTTTGGAGACATGTCTTGAAAGACGTTCCAACTTATGTATCAACATGGGCAGGCCTGGAAAAGATTATGCTGAATGAAATAAGTCAAGCAGAGACAGCCAATTATCATACGGTTTTGCTTACTCGTGGAGCACAAAAAATAACATGGAGGACATGGGGAGATGGAGAGGATAAGTGAGTTGGGGAAAATTGGAAGGTGAGACGAGCCATGAGAGACTCTGTAATCTGAGAAACAAACTGAAGGTTTTGGAGGGGAGGAGGGTAGAGGTTGGGTGAGCCTGGTGGTGGGTATTATGGAGGGCACATATTGCATGGAGCACTGGGTGTGATGCATAAACAGTGAATTCTGGAACACTGAAAAGAAATAAAAAAAGAAAAAAGAAGAAGTTGCTGTGGCTGATATCGAAGAGGTTACTGTCTATATTCTCCCTCAGGATTTTGATAGATTCCTGCCTCACGTTGAGGTCTTTATCCATTTCAAGTTTATCTTTGTGTTTGGAGTAAGAGAATGGTCGACTTCCATTCTTCTATACATAGATGTCCAGTTTTCCCTGGACCACTTATTGAAGGGACTATCTTTTCCACTGGATATTTTTTCCTGCTTTTTCAAAGAGTTTTTGGCCATAGAGTTGCAGGTCCATATCTGGACTCTGTACTCTGTTTCACTGGTCTATGTGTCTGTTTTTGTGCCAGTACCATGCTATCTTGGTGATCACAGCTTTGTAGTAAAGCTTGAAATCAGGCAATGTGATGCCTCAGGTCTGTTTTTCTTTTTCACAAAATTTCCTTAGCAATTTGGGGTCTCTTCTGGTTCCATACAAATTTCAGGACTGTTTGTTCCCATAGTTTGAAAACTGCCAGTGGAATTTGGATCCAGATGGCATTGACAATGTAGATTGCTCTGGGCAGTACAGACATTTCAACAATGTTTATTTTCTGATCCATGAGCATGGAAAGCTTTTCCATTTTTTTCTCTCTTCTTTAATTTCTTTCATGAGTGTTCTGTAGTTCCTTGTGTACAGATCCTTTACCTCTTTGGTTAGGTTTATTCCAAGGTATCTTATGGTTCTTGGTGCTATAATAAATTGGATTGATTCTCCAATTTCCCTCTCTATATTTTCATTGTTAGTGTATAAAAGAGCAACTGATTTCTGTATGTTGATTTTGTATCCAGCTACATTACTGAATTGTTGTATGAATTCCAGTAGTTTGGGGGTGGAGTCCTTTGCATTTTCCATATAAAGTATCCTGTCATCTCTGCAGCAAGAGAGTTTGAATTCTTCATTGCCAATTAGAATACGTTTTATTTCTCTTTGTTGTCAGATTGCTGTTGCTAGGACCTCTAATACTATATTGAACAAGAGTGGTGAGAGTGGGCATCCTTGTCATGTTCCTGATCTCAAAGGGAAGGCTGTCAGCTTTTTCCCATTGAGGATGGTAGTCGCTGTGGGTTTTTCATAGATAGATTTGATGAAGTTGAGGAATGTTCCCTCTGTCCATATATCCTGAAGAGTTTTAATCAGGAAGGGATGCCGTAATTTGTCAAATGCTTTTTCTGCATCAGTTGAGAGGAGAATGTGATTCTTCTCTCTTCTCTTATTGATTTGTTCTATCACACTGATTGATTTGGGAATGCTAAACCACCCTTGCATCCCTGGGATAGAGTCCACCTGGTCATGGTAGATAATCTTTTTAAGGTACTGTTGGATCCTATTAGCTAGGATCTTGTTAAGAATATTGGCATCCATATTGATCAAGGATATTGGTCTGAAATTCTCCTCTTTGGTGGGGTCTTTGCTTAGCTTGGGGTAGGGTAATGGATTCATAGAAAGAGTGAAAGTTTTCCTTCTGCTTATATTTTCTGAAAGAGCTTCAGGAGAATAGGTATTATTTCTTCTTTGAATATTTGGTTGAATTCCCTCAGGGAATCCGTCAGGTCCTGGGCTCTTATAATTTGGGAGGTTTTGATCACTGCTTCAATCTTGTTACTAGATATTGGTCTATTCAGGTTGTCAATTTCTTTCTGTTTCAGTCTTGGAAGTTTATAGGTTTCCAGGAATGCATCCATTTCTCCTAGGATGTTTAACTTATGGCATATAGCTGTTGATAATAGTTCCTGATGATTATTTCTATTTCTTTGGTGTTGGTCGTGATCTATCCCCGTTCATTCATAATTTTATTAATTTGGGTCCTCTCTCCTTTTTGGATTAGTTCAGCTAGTGGTTTATCAATCTTAATTCCTTCAAAATACCAGCTTCTAGTTTCGTTGATTTGTTCTACTGTATCTCTAGTTTCTAACTCATTTATCTCTCCTCTAATCCTGATTATTTCCCTTCTTGTTTGTGGGTTTAGCTTAATTTCTTGTTGATTTTCCATTTCTTTAAGGTATAAAGAGAGTTGCTGTATTCTGGAGTTTTCCTTTTTTTTTTTTTTTTTCCAGTAAAGCTTAGATAGCTATGTATTTCTCCCTTAGGACTGCCTTTGCTATATCTCATATGTTTAAGACCAATAAGTCTTAATTATCTTTGGTTTCCTTGAATGCTTAAGTTCTTCTTTGATTTCTTGGTTGATCCAAACATTCTTGAGCAGGATGGTCTTTAGCTTCCAAATGTTTGAATTTCTTCCAAACTTTTTATTGTGGTTGAGTTCCAGTTTCAAAACATTGTGGTCTGAGAATATGCATGGAATAATCTCAGTGTTTTGGTATCCATTGAGCCCTGATTTGTGACCCAATATGTGGTCTCTTCTGGAGAAAGTTCCATGTGTGCTTGAGAAGAAGGAGCATTCTGTTATTTTAGGATGAAATGTTCTGTATATATCTATGAGGTACATCTGGTCCAAAGTGTCATTCAAATCTCTTGCTTCTTTGTTAATTCTATGCTTAGATGATCGGTCTATTACTGAGAGTGGCATGTTAAGAAGCCCTACAATTAATGTGTTCATATCAATATGACTCTTTATTTTGATTAACAGGTGGCATATGTAGTTGGCTGTTGCCATATTTGGGGTATATTTACAATTGTTAGATCTTCTTGGTGGATAGACCCTTTAAGAATGATGTAGTGTCCTTCTGTATCTCTGACGACAGTCTTTAGCTTAAAATCTAATTTAACTGATATGAGAATCTTTAACCCAGCTTTCTTTGGAGGCCTGTTGGCATGAAAGATGGTTCTCCATCCCTTCACTTTCAGTCTGGATGTATCCTTAGGTTCAAAATGGGTCTATTGGACATTTAAACAGGTCCTGTCATTTTATCCAGTCTGCAACCTGTACCATTTTATGGGGGCAATTAGGCCATTCATGTTGAGAGTGATTATTGAAAGATAAGTTTTTATTGCCATCATGTTGACTGAGAAGTCCATGTTTCTATAGATTGCCTCTGTAAATTTCTCTTCTATGTCACTCTTGGGTTCTTTTTCCTTTTAGAGAACCCACAAAGTATTTCTTGTGGTGCTGGCTTGGGTGTCACATACTCTTTTAATTCTTGGCTCTCTTGGAAGCTCTTTATCTCTCCATCCATTCTGAATGTCAGCCTTGCTGGATAAAGTATTCTTGGCTTCATGTTCTCATTTAGGGTCCTGAATATGTCTTGCCAGCCCTTTCTGGCTTGCCAGGTTTCTGTGGACAGGTCTGACATTATTTTGATGGTCCTTCCTCTGTATGTAAGGAATCTCTTCCTCCTTGTTGCCCTTAGGATCTCTTGTCTAAAATTATGATTTGTGAATTTCAAAATTAAGTGTATGGATGTCTTTCTAGACTCATTGATTTTGGGGTGTGTCCTTTCTGCCTCCAGGACAGGGAATCTTGTCCCATTCCCCAGATTGGGGAAATTTTCATCCAGAATTTGTTCAACTATATCCTCTAGTCTTCTCTCTTTTTCCACCCCCCTCAGGGATCTCAATAATTCTGATGTTGTAACGTTTCATGGTGTCATTTATTTCCTAATTCTTTTTTCATGGCTTCTAAGCTGTTTGTTCCAGGCCTCCTCCTGATCCTTCTTTTCTATCAGTTTGTCCTCTAGATCACTAATTGATCTTCTGCCTGGCTTGTCCTAGCTGTTAGAGTATTTAAATTAGAGTGGATCTCATTTATAACTTTTTGGTACTGCCAGATCAGCCATCGCTTTTGCTCTTAGAGTTTCTATGTTGCCACTAATGTCTTCTTCAACCTAGCCATTGCCGGGTTAATTGATACCCTGAATTCCCTTTCCTACATACTGTTTATGTACCTATCCATTAGTTCTGTGACAGAGGGCACAGTCCATGAATATTTCCTCTCTTGAGTGTTCCTCTCCTACTCATTTTGGTGAGAGGTGGTTGAAGGGATGTATAGCTGAATATATCAACCACAATCTAGGCAAGGGGCACCTGTAAACTTCCAGGGCAATCAGAAGCTGCCAGCAAAAAGAAAGAATAAAGAAAAAAAGAGAGAAAAAGAAAGAAAAAAAAGAAAATGCAGACTAAATGAACCCCCAAGCATAAGATTTATATAGTACAATATACGAAAACAAATACACAGAAGCACTAACAGAAGAATGATTTTGGAAGGTGGTTATAAACACTCAAAGTTGGGGCACCTGTGTAGCTCAGTGGGTTAAAGCCTCTGCCTTGAGCTCAGGTCATGATCCCAGGGTCCCTGGATTGAGCCCTGCATTGGGCTCTCCGCTTGATGGGGAGTCTGCTTCTCCGTCTCTCTTTGCCTGCCTCTCTGCCTACTTGTGATCTCTGTCTGTCAAATAAATAAATAAAATCTTTATAAAAATACAAAATAAACCCTCAGTGTGGACAAGGAATTTTATTTTTTTTTATTTATTTTTTTTTCCTGGGTGAATCTTTTTATCTTTGTTAAAGGACACAACTTCCAGAGATACAGGGATATTAAGAAATTAAAATGGGTTTATATATGGGGTAATATTGAATAGGGAAAAAAGATTACCTTGAAGCTTAAATCTATAAAAAAAAAAAAAGAAAAGAAAAGAAAAAGAAACACAGGTGTATGTATGAAAAAGTCCAAGGAAAAAGTTATTATGGAATATGTGGTATTAAACGCCTAGTTGTAATGGTAAGTAGGGTAAAAAAAAAAATTAAAAGAGACTGTCTTTTTTCCATTGGATATTTTTTCCTGCTGTATCAAAGATTATTTGACCATAGAGTTGAGGGTCCATATCTGGGCTCTCTCCTCTGTTCCACTGGTCTCTGTGTCTGTTTTTATTCCAGTACCATGAGGTCTTGTTGATCACAGCTTTGTAGTAAAGCTTGAAATCAGGCAACATGATGCCCCCTGTTTTGTTTTTCTTTTTCAACATGTACTTAGCAATTCGGGGTCTCTTCTGTTTCCATACTAATTTTAGGATTGCTTGCTAGAGCTCTTTGAAAAATGCTGGTGGAATTTTGATCAGAATGGCATTGAAAGTATAGATTGCTCTAGGCAGTATAGACATTTTAACAATGTTTATTTTTCTGATCCAGGAGCATGGAATGGCCTTCCATCTTTTTGTGTCTTCTTCAGTTTCTTTCATGAGTGTTCTGTAGTTCAACAAAGCAGGAAAAAATATACAGTGGAAAAAAGACAGTCTCTTCAATAAAGGGTGCTGGGAATATTGGACAACTATGTGTAGAAGAATACAACTCGACCATTTTCTTACATCAAACACAAAGATAAACCTGAAATGGATAAAAGACCTAAATGTGAGGCGGGAATCCATCAGAATCCTAGATGAGAACACAGGTAGTAACCTTTTCGACATCAGCCACAGAAACTTCTTTCAAAGTATGTCTCCAAAGGCAAAGGAAACAAAAGCAAAAATGAACTTTTGGGAATTCATCAAGATCAAAAGCTTCTTCACAGCAAGGGAAACAGTCAACAAAACAAAGAGGCAACCCACGGAATGCGAGAAGATATTCGCAAATGACAGTACAGAAAAAAGGCTGATATCCAAGATCTATAAAGAACTCCACAAACTCAACACACACATAACAGATAATCATGTCAAAAAATGGGCAGAAGACTTGAACAGACACTACTCCAATGAAGACATACAAATGGTTATTAGACACATGAAAAAATGTTCAACATCATTAGCCTTCAGGGAGATTCAAATCAGAACCACATTGAGATACCACCTCACACCAGTTAGAATGGCCAAAATTAGCAAGACAGAAAACAACGCGTGTTGGAGAGGATGTGGAGAAAGGGGAACCCTCTTACACTGTTGGTGGGAATACAAGTTGGTGCAGCCACTTTGGAAAGCACTGTGGAGATTCCTTAAGAAATTAAAAATAGAGCTTCCCTATGACTCTGCAATTACACTACTGGGTATTTACCCAAAGATACAGATGTAGTGAAAAGAAGGGCCATCTGTACCCCAACGTTTATAGCAGCAATGGCCACAGTTGCCAAACTGTGGAAAGAACCAAAATGCCCTTCAACGGACGAATGGATAAGGAAGATGTGGTCCATATACACTATGGAGTATTATGCCTCCATCAGAAAGGATGAATACCCAACTTTTGTAGCAACATGGACGGGACTGGAAGAGATTATGCTGAGTTTGAAATAAGTCAAGCAGAGAGTCAATTATCCTATGGTTTCACTTATTTGTGGGGCATAACAAATAACATGGAGGACAAGGAGAGATGGAGAGAAGAAGGGAGTTGAGGGAAACTGGAAGGGGAAGTGAACCATGAGAGACAATGGACTCTGAAAAACAACCTGAGAGTTTTGAAGGGGCGGGGAGTGGGAGGTTGGGGGAACCAGGTGGTGGGTATTAGAGAGGGCACAAATTGCATGGAGCACCGGGTGTGGTGCAAAAACAATGAATACTGTTACACTGAAAAGAAATAAAAAAATTTTTAAAAAATTAAAAGAACAAGAGTCATGAGAACGAATTTTTTTTTTTTGAAAGAAAAAAAGAGTAAAAGAAAAGTTGTATCTATGAAATATGCAGGTTTGGGTGCAGTACTGGGAGCTTAATGTATTTTTTTCTCCTCAAGTTGGGATTTTACCATTTTATAGGGACCCTGTGGTGGTTGTCTTCTTGTTCTTTCAGCTTGTCAGCTGGGAAAAACAAGCTTGTCTTCTGTGCATTTTTTTCAGTCCGTCCTGCTTGGTTAAGTCACCCTGCTGCCTATCCAGAGTCTGGGCTCTGTGGAAACCAGAGTTCTTCAGGCTTTTGTTCTCTCGAGATTTTTGTTCTTTGACAGCTTTTTAGCTTTTCAGAGGTGTAGTGGAAAGAAAATTGTCCACATCCAGACCTCCACCGCAGAGAGGCGCTTCAGTTTGCTCCACTCTGGGTGGTCCAGAACACATAGACTCCCCCTCTGCAAACTCGACTGAACACCGCAACCTCCCACATACATTGCACACTCCCAGCCAATGTCTCAGTGGCCTCCCAAGGCCCTGGCTCGTCTCTGCACCCCCATGCCACTAAAACTGCGAGCGATATTGGTCCAGGTGTGCCCGAACCCTGGTGGCTGCCATTGCTGGGAGTGCTGTATGGGGTCCACACCTATGCCGACTACACTCACACCTGGTGGAGTTGCAGGTCATGGAAAGCTGCAGGCCAAGGGAACCCGACTGGAGACAATGCTGGTTTCTTTCAGGTGCAGGCTGGGTGCACTCAGACCCTGCTGCTTCACAGGTCACAGAAGGCTCAGTCTAGAGACCACCGCCCAGTGCCCACATTGAGCTTTCTCAGGCGGGGGCAGGAGTGTGCACGGCCGAAATAGTGGAAAGCCATGGGCTCAGGCACCATGGACTGGGGTCCCCGCCAAGGTCTCTCTAGCATGTGTTGTTGCCAGCAGTGACCGTCCAGACCGTGGGCTTAGGCCTTTGCCCTTGACCACTTGATTCCACCAGTTTCCCCTTAAGATCTTTTGCCCTTTTTGAGTGCTTTTAACCAGTCTCCAAGCTAATGCTGGTCCCCAATCACAGGCACTTTTGTATTGGGGTATTACTTTCCAATGGGTGGCTTATGTTGACTCCCTCCCCTTTCTGTTTATCCTCTGCTATCATTTACAGGGTTCCCACTCCATGTTACCTCTCCACTGATGTCTTCTGACGCCATTGAGGTCCAGAAATGTATAATCTTACATCTCAGGCTGATTTCATGGGTGTTCAGAGTGTTCTGGTAGATATTTAGCTCACTTTAGGGGACCAGTTGAAGCAGTGTCTCCTACGTTTCCACCATCTTGCATCTCTTCCTGCAAACTTGTGACAACTTTTTTTTTTAAATTTAGATTTTGTTCTGAATTTTCTCTCTTTAAATAACCAGCCTTATTTTATTTATTTCTTTTTTATTATTATTTTCTATTATGTCATGTTAGTTATCATACAGGATGTCATTAGTTTTTTTTTTTAATTTTATTTTTTAAAAACATATAATATATTTTTATCCCCAGGGGTACAGGTCTGTGAATCACCAGGTTTACACACTTCACAGCACTCACCATAGCACATACCCTCCCCAGTGTCCATAATCCCAAACCCCTCCCAACCCCCATCCCCCCATCAACCCTCAGTTTGTTTTGTGAGATTAAGAGTCACTTATGGTTTGTCTCTCTCCCAATCCCATCTGGTTTCATTTACTCTTCTCCTACCCCCTAAACCCCACATGTTGCATCTCCTCTCCCTCATATCAGGGAGATCATATGATAGTTCTCTTTCTCCGATTGACTGATTTCGCTAAGCATGATACCCTCTAGTTCCATCCACGTCGTCGCAAATGGCAAGACTTCATTTCTTTTGATGGCTGCATAGTATTCTGTTGTGTATATATACCACACCTTCTTTATCCATTCGACTGTAGATGGACATCTAGGTTCTTTCCATAGTTTGGCTATTGTAGACATTGCTGCTATAAACATTCGGGTGCACGTGCCCCTTTGGATCACTACGTTTGTATCTTTAGGGTAAATACCCAGCAGTGTAATTGCTGGGTCATAGGGTAGCTCTATTTTCAACATTTTGAGGAACCTCCATGCTGTTTTCCAGAGTGGTTGCACCAGCTTGCATTCCCACCAACAGTGTAGGAGGGTTCCCCTTTCTCTGCATCCTCGCCAGCATCTGTCATTTCCTGACTTGTTAATTTTAGCCATTCTGACTGGTGTGAGGTGATATCTCATGGTGGTTTTGATTTGTATTTCCCTGATGCCGAGTGATATGGAGCACTTTTTCATGTGTCTCTTTGCCATCTGGATGTCTTCTTTGCAGAAATGTCTGTTCATGTCTTCTGCCCATTTCTTGATTAGATTATTTGTTCTTTGGGTATTGAGTTTGCTAAGGTCTTTATAGATTTTGGACACTAGCCCTTTATCTGATATGTCATTTGCAAATATCTTCTCCCATTCTGTCAGTTGTCTTTTGGTTTTGTTAACTGTTTCCTTTGCTGTGCAAAAGTTTTGATCTTGATAAAATCCCAATAGTTCATTTTTGCCCTTGCTTCCCTTGCCTTTGGTGATGTTCCTAGGAAGATGTTGCTGCGGCTGAGGTCGAAGAGGTTGCTGCCTGTGTTCTCCTCAAGGATTTTGATGGATTCCTTTCTCACATTGAGATCCTTCATCCATTTTGAGTCTATTTTCGTGTGTGGTGTAAGGAAATGATCCAATTTCATTTTTCTGCATGTGGCTGTCCAATTTTCCCAACACCATTTATTGAAGAGGTTGTCTTTTCTCCATTGGACATTCTTTCCTGCTTTGTCGAAGATGAGTTGACCATAGAGTTGAGGGTCCATTTCTGGGCTCTCTATTCTGTTCCATTGATCTATGTGTCTGTTATTGTGCCAGTACCATGCTGTCTTGATGATGACAGCTTTGTAATAGAGCTTGAAGTCCGGAATTGTGATGCCACCAACTTTGGCTTTCTTTTTCAATATTGCTTTGGCTATTCGAGGTCTTTTCTGGTTCCATATAAATTTTAGGATGATTTGTTTCATTTCTTTGAAAAAAATGGATGGTACTTTGATAGGAATTGCATTAAATGTGTAGATTGCTTTAGGTAGCATAGACATTTTCACAATATTTATTCTTCCAATCCAGGAGCATGGAACATTTTTCCATTTCTTTGTGTCTTCCTCAATTTCTTTCATGAGTACTTTATAGTTTTCTGTGTATAGATTCTTAGTCTCTTTGGTTAGGCTTATTCCTAGGTATCTTATAGTTTTGGGTGCAATTGTAAATGGGATGGACTCCTTAATTTCTCTTTCTTCTGTCTTGTTGTTGGTTTAGAGAAATGCAACTGATTTCTGTGCATTGATTTTATATCCTGACACTTTACTGAATTCCTGTACAAGTTCTAGCAGTTTTGGAGTGGAGTCTTTTGGGTTTTCCACATAGAGTATCATATCATCTGCGAAGAGTGATAGTTTGACTTCTTCTTTGCCGATTTGGATGCCTTTAATTTCCTTTTGTTGTCTGATTGCTGAGGCTAGGACTTCTAGTACTATGTTGAATAGCAGTGGTGATAACGGACATCCCTGCCGTGTTCCTGACCTTAGCGCAAAAGCTTTCAGTTTTTCTCCATTGAGAATGATATTTGCGGTGGGTTTTTCATAGATGACTTTGATAATATTGAGGTATGTGCCCTCTGTCCCTACACTTTGAAGAGTTTTGATCAGAAAGGGATGCTGTACTTTGTCAAATGCTTTTTCAGCATCTATGGAGAGTATCATATGGTTCTTGTTCTTTCTTTTATTAATGTGTTGTATCACATTGATTAATTTGCAGATGTTGAACCAGCCTTGCAGCCCTGGAATAAATCCCACTTGGTTGTGGTGAATAATCCTTTTAATGTACTGTTGAATCCTATTGGCTAGTATTTTGGCGAGAATTTTTGCATCTGTGTTCATCAAGGATATTGGTCTATAGTTCTCTTTTTTGATGGGATCCTTGTCTGGTTTTGGGATCAAGGTGATGCTGGCCTCATAAAATGAGTTTGGAAGTTTTCCTTCCATTTCTATTTTTTGGAACAGTTTCAGGAGAATAGGAATTAGTTCTTCTTTAAATGTTTGGTAGAATTCCCCCGGGAAGCCATCTGGCTCTGGGCTTTTGTTTGTTTGGAGATTTTTGATGACTGTTTCAATCTCCTTACTGCTTATGGGTCTGTTGAGGCTTTCTATTTCTTCCTGGTTCAGTTATGGTAGTTTATATGTCTCTAGGAATGCATCCATTTCTTCCAGATTGTCAAATTTGTTGGCGTAGAGTTGCTCATAGTATGTTCTTATAATTGTCTGTATTTCTTTGGTGTTCGTTGTGATCTCTCCTCTTTCATTCATGATTTTATTTATTTGGGTCCTCTCTCTTTTCTTTTTGATAAGTCTGGCCAGGGGTTTATCAATCTTATTAATTCTTTCAAAGAACCAGCTCCTAGTTTCGTTGATTTGTTCTATTGTTTTTGGTTTCTATTTCATTGATTTCTGCTCTGATCTTTATGATTTCTCTTCTCCTGCTGGGTTTAGGGTTTCTTTCTTGTTCTTTCTCCAGCTCCTTTAGGTGTAGGGTTAGGTTGTGTACCTGAGACTTTTCTTGTTTCTTGAGAAAGGCTTGTACCACTATATATTTTCCTCTCAGGACTGCCTTTGTTGTGTCCCACAGATTTTGAACCGTTGTCTTTTCATTATTATTTGTTTCCATGAATTTTTTCAATTCTTCTTTAATTTCCTTGTTGACCCATTCATTCTTTAGAAGGATGCTGTTAAGTCTCCATGTATTTGGGTTCTTTCCAAATTTCCTCTTGTGATTAAGTTCTAGCTTCAGAGCATTGTGATGTGAAAATATGCAGGGAATGATTCCAATCTTTTGATAACAGTTGAGACCTGATTTAGGACCAAGAATGTGATCAATTCTGGAGAATGTTCCATGTGCACTAGAGAAGAATGTGTATTCTGTTGCTTTGGGATGAAAAGTTCTGAATATATCTGTGATGTCCATCTGGTCCAGTGTGTCATTTAAGGCCTTGATTTCCTTGTTGATCTTTTGCTTGGATGATCTGTCCATTTCAGTGAGGCGAGTGTTAACGCCCCCTACTATTATTGTATTACTGTCAATATGTTTCTTTGATTTTGTTATTAATTGGTTTATATAGTTGGCTGCTCCCACATTAGGGGCATAGATATTTAAAATTGTTAGATCTTCTTGTTGGATAGTTCCTTTGAGTATGATATAGTGTCCTTCCTCATCTCTTATTATAGTCTTTGGCTTAAAATCTAATTGATCTGCTATAAGGATTGCCACTCCTGCTTTCTTCTGATGTCCATTAGCATGGTAAATTCTTTTCCACCCCCTCGCTTTAAATCTGGAGGTTTCTTCGGGTTTAAGATGAGTTTCTTGTAGGCAACATATAGATGGGTTTTGTTTTTTTTATCCATTCTGATACCCTGTGTCTTTTGATTGGGGCATTTAGCCCATTAACATTCAGGGTAAGTATTGAGAGATATGAATTTAGTGCCATTGTATTGCCTGTAAGGTGACTGTTATTGTATATTGTCTCTGTTTCTTTCTGATCTACTACTTTTAGGGTCTCTCTTTGCTTAGAGGACCCCTTTCAATATTTCCTGTAGAGCTGGTTCGGTATTTGCAAATTCTTTCAGTTTTTGTTTGTCCTGGAAGCTTTTAATCTCTCCTTCTATTTTCAATGATAGCCTAGCTGGATATAGTATTCTTGGCTGCATGTTTTTCTCGTTTAGTACTCTGAATATATCATGCCAGCTCTTTCTGGCCTGCCAGGTCTCTGTGGATAAGTCTGCTGCCAATCTAATATTTTTACCATTGTATGTTACAGACTTCTTTTCCCGGGCTGCTTTCAGGATCTTTTCTTTAGGATGTCATTTGTGTTTGATGTAGTGTTCCAAGATTCATTGTTTAAGTATAACACTCAGTGCTCCATGCAATACATGCCTTTAATAACCATCATTAGTCCGACCCATTCCCCACCCCTCTCCCCTCTAAAACCCTCAGTTTGTCTCTCAGAATCTGTAGTCCCTCATGGTTTGTCTCCCTCTCTGATTCTCCCCCTTCATTTTTGCCTCCCTTCTCCTAATGTCCTCCATGTTATTCCTTATGTTCCACAAGTAAGTGAAGCGATATGATAATTGACTTTCTCTCCTTGACTTATTTCATTCAGCATAATCTCCTCCAGTCCCATCCATGTTGATGTAAAAGTTGGGTATTCATCCTTTCTAATGGCTGAGAAATATTCCATTGTATATAATGACAATATCTTCTTTGCCCATTCATCTGTTGAAGGGCCTCTCCTCTCAGCTCTTTCCACAGTTTAGCTATTGTGGACATTGTTGCTATGAACGTTAGTGTGCATATGGCCCTTCTTTTACTACATTTGTATCTTTGTGGTAAATACCAGGTAGTGCAATTGCTGGGTCATAAGGTAGCTCTCCTTTTAATTTTTTGAGGAACCTCTACACTGTTTTCCAAAGTACCAGCCTCATTTTAGATCAATTTTACTTTCTTTTCCCTCAAAAGCAATATTTTCATTTTTCATATGTTCTCTTATGAGAAACACATATCCTACACTCCTTGTATATGGAGTTGTTTACTTGTTATTTCCAGTAGTCTTAACTGCATTTATTAGAGTTTTTAATGTTTAGAAACCCTTCTGTTGGGTGAAAGCTAATAAGTAAACAATTGTTTACTAGTATTCTCTATTCTCTATTCTCTATTTGACAATTTTATTGATGAATTTATGATTTATGATTTCTAGAGACATGCTTTTTCAAAGTGATGTAGTTTTGAATGTTAGTTTGTTTGGTGGGGTCTAGAGCCAAAGGCCAAGAAAGAATTCTTGAGATGTCTTTGTGCAAGAAAATAGTTTTATTAAAGCTCATGGACAGGACCCATGGGCAGAAAGTATTGCTATTATGGGATTGTGAAGAGAAACAGCTTATATACATTGGGATTGGGAGAAGTAAAGATGAAGTTCCAAAAGGATTTTCATATGCTAAAGAATACTCAAAGGATACCAGAGGGCTACTTCTCAAACTAAGGTCATTCTTCCCCTCTAGCAAGGCATTAGCAACATTAAGAATGTTGAAGGATTCCTGGAAGAATCTTATACTTTACCTCTCAAGTATTTGTCAGTGGCTGCAGGTTTTAAGGACCTTTACATATATCTGCATTGCCTTCTGTCTTTGTTTCCAATATCAATAGTATAATCTTTCAATAAAGCACAAAACATGCTTATGAATAGATTCAAAATCATCTTATTTCCCTGTAATAAGAAAACCAAAATTAGATGAAGCTATGTCTAGTAATTAATATTTTAATATTTTATCTTATTTGGAAATGGTTTAGATGTCTAATGAATTTACCTTAGTTTTTCACTTAACCTATTAGTCAATTAAACTCTAAAGTTTTTAGGTTACCAAAAAACAAAAAACAAACAAAAAAACCAGAAAAGACTAAATATTTACCTATTTTTTTTAATTTTATCTACTCTTAATTTACTTATTTTTTTAATTTTTAATTTTTTAAATTTCTTTTCAGTGTACCAGAATTCATTGTTTATGCACCAAACCTGGTGCTCCATGCAATACATGCCCTCCATAATACCCACCACCAGGCTCACCCAACCTCCTTCATCCCACCCCTTCAAAACCCTCCGATTGTTTTTCAAAGTCCATAGTCTCTCATGGTTCACCTCCCCTTCCAATTTCCCTCAACTCCCTTCTCCTCTCCATCTCCCCTTGTCCTCCATGTTATTTGTTATGCCCCACAAATAAGTGAAACCATAGGATAATTGACTCTCTGCTTGACTTATTTCAAACTCAGCATAATCTCTTCCAGTCCCGTCCATGTTGCTACAGAAGTTGGGTATTCATCCTTTCTGATGGAGGCATAATACTCCATAGTGTATATGGACCACATCTTCCTTATCCATTCGTCTGTTGAAGGGCATTTTGGTTCTTTCCAAAGTTTGGCAACTGTGGCCATTGCTGCTATAAACGTTGGGGTACAGATGGCCTTTCTTTTCACTACATCTGTATCTTTGGGTAAATACCCAGTAGTGTAATTGCAGAGTCATAGGGAAGCTCTATTTTTAATTTCTTAAGGAATCTCCACAATGCTTTCCAAAGTGGCTGCACCAACTTGTATTCCCACCAACAGTGTAAGAGGGTTCTCCTTTCTCCACATCCTCTCCAACACACGTCGTTTTCTGTCTTGTTAATTTTGGCCATTCTAACTGGTGTGAGGTAGTATCTCAATGTGGTTTTGATTTGAATCTCCCTGAAGGCTAATGATGTTGAACATTTTTTCATGTGTCTGATAACCATTTGTATGTCTTCATTGGAGTAATGTCTGTTTAAGTCTTCTGCTAATTTTTTTTTTTACTATATATATATATATATTTTTTTAATTTCTTTTCAGCATAACAGAATTCATTGTTTTTGCACCACACCCAGTGCTCCATGCAATACGTGCTCTCCGTAATACCCACCACCTGGATCCTCCAACCTCACATCCCCCACCCCTTCAAAACCCTCAGATTGTTTTTCAGAGTCCATAGTCTCTCATGGTTCATCTCCCCTTCCAATTTCCTTCAACTTCCTTCTCCTCTCCATCTGCCTATATCCTCCATGTTATTTGTTATGCTCCACAAATAAGTGAAACCATATGATAATTGACTCTCTCTGCTTGACTTATTTCGCTCAGCATAATCTCTTCCAGTCCCATCCATGTTGCTACAAAAGTTGGGTATTCATCCTTTCTGATGGAGGCATAATACTCCGTAGTATATATGGACCACATCTTCCTTATCCATTCGTCTGTTGAAGGGCATCTTAGTTCTTTCCACAGTTTGACGATCGTGGCCATTGCTGCTATAAACATTGGGGTACAGATGGCCCTTCTTTTCACTACATCTGTATCTTTGGGTAAATACCCAGAGTGAAATTGCAGAGTCATAGGGAAGCTCAATTTTTAATTTCTTGAGGAATCTCCACACGGTTCTCCAAAGTGGCTGCACCAACTTGCATTCCCACCGAAGGGTAAGAAGGTTCCCCTTTCTCCACATCCTCTACAACACATGTGGTTTCCTGTATTGCTAATTTTGGCCATTCTAACTGGTGTAAGGTGGTATCTCAATGTGGTTTTCATTTGAATCTCCCTGATGGCGAGTGATGATGAACACTTTTTCATGTGTCTGATAGGCATTTGTATGTCTTCATTGGAGAAGTGTCTGTTCATATCTTCTGCCCATTTTTTGATATGATTATCTGTTTTGTGTATGTTGAGTTTCAGGAGTTCTTTATAGATCCTTTTTCTTTATAGACCTTTTGTCTGTACTGTCATTTGCAAATATCTTCCCCCATTCGGTGGGTTGCCTCTTTGTTTTGTTGACTGTTTCCCTTACTGTGCAGAAGGTTTTGATCTTGATGAATTCCCAAAAGTTCATTTTCACTTTTGTTTCCTTTGCCTTTGGAGACTAACTTGAAAGAAGTTGCTGTGGCTGATGTTGAAGAGGTTACTGCCTATCTTCTCATCTAGGATTCTGATGGTTTCCCAATTCACCTCGAGGTCTTTTATCCATTTTGAGTTTATCTTTGTGTATGGTGTAAGAGAATGGTTGAATTTCATTCTTCTACATATGGCTGTATGATTTTCAGAGCACCCTTTATTGAAGAGACTGTCTTTTTTCCACTGTATGTTTTTAACTGTTTGTCGAAGATTATTTGACCATAGAGCTGAGGGTCCATATCTGGGCTCTCTACTCTGTTCCACTTGTCTATGTGTCTGTTTTTATTCCAGGACCATGCTGTCTTGGTAATCACAGCTTTGTAGTAAAACTTGAAATCAGACAACGTGATGCCACCACTTCGTTTTGTTTTTTCAACATTTCCTTAGCAATTCGGGATCTCTTCTGATTCCATACAAATTTAAGGATTGTTTGTTACAATGCTTTGAAAAATGGAATTTTGATCAGATTGGCGTTGAAGGTATAGATTCCTTTAGGCCATATAGACATTTTAACGTTTATTTTTCCAATACATGACCATGCAATGGTCCTCCATCTTTTTATGTCTTCTTCGATTTCTTTCATGAGTGTTCTGTAGTACCTCCAGTACAGATCCTTTACCTCTTTGGTTAGGTTAATCCTAGGTGTCTTATGGTTCTTTGTGTTATAGTAAATGGAATTGAATCTCTAATTTCCCTTTCTATATTTTCATTGTTATTCTTTAAGAAAGCAACTGATTTCTGTACATTGACTTTGTATCCTGCCACATTTCTAAATTGCTGTATGAGTCCTAGGAGTTTGGGGGTGAAGTCTTTTGGGTTTTCCATATAAAGGATAGGTCATCTGCGAAGAGAGAGAGTTTGACTTCTTCACAGCCAATTCGTATACCTTTTATTTCTCTTTGTTGTCAGATTACTGTTGCGAGGACTTCTAATACTATGTTGAACAAGAGTGGTGAGGGTGGGCATGCTTGTCATGTTCCTGATCTCAAAAGGAAGGCTGTGAGCTTTTTCCCATTGAGGATGATGATATTTGCTGTGGGTTTTTCATAGATAGATTTGATGAAGTTGAGGAATGTTTCCTCTATTCCTGTACTTTGTAGCTTTTTAATCAGGAATGGATGCTGGATTTTATCAAATCCTTTTTCTGCATCAATTGAGAGGACCATGTGGTTTTTCTCTCTTCTCTTATTGATTTGTCCTATCGCATTGATTGATTTGAGAATGTTGAACCATCCTTTAACCCAGGGATGAATCCAACCTGGTCATAGTGGATAACCTTTTTAATGTGCTGTTGGATCCTATTTGCTAGAATCCTGTTGAGAATATTAGCATCCACATTCATCAGGGATATTGGTCTGAAATTCTCCTTGGTGGGGTCTTTGCCTGGTTTGGGGATCAAGGTAATGCTGGCTTCATAGAAAGAGTCTGGAAGTTTTCCTTCTGCTTCAATTTCTTTGAAACAGCTTCAGGAGAATAGGTGTTATTTCTTCTTTGAATGTTTGGTAGAATTCCCCAGGGAATCCATCAGGTCCTAGGCTCTTGTGTTTTGGGAGGTTTTTATCACTGCTTCAATATCATTACAAGGTATTGGTCTATTCAGGTTGTCAATTTCTTCCTGGTTCAATTTTGGAAGTTTATAGTTTTCTAGGAATGCATCCATTCCATCTAGGTTGCTTAACTAATTGGCATATAATTGTTGATAGTAATTTCTGATGATTGTTTCTATTTCCTTGGTGTTAGTTGTGATCTCTCCCTTTTCATTCATAATTTTACTAATTTGGGCCTTCTCTCTCTCTCTTTCTCTCTCTCTCTCTCTTTTTTTTTTTTTTTTTGATTCGTTTGGCCAATGGTTTATCGATCTTATTGGTTCTTTCAGAAAAACAGCTTCTAGTTTCACTGATGTGTTCTACTGTATCTCTAGTTTCTATCTCGTTGATCTGTGCTCTAATTTTGATTATTTCCCTTCTTGTATGTGGAGTTGGCTTAATATGATGTTGATTCTCCAGTTCTTTAAGGTGTAAAGGCAGCTGGTGTATTCTGAATTTTTCAGTTTTCTTGAGGGAGGCTTGGATGGTTATGTATTTCCCTCTTAGGACCGTCTTTGCTGTATCCCACAGGTTTTGGACTGAAGTGTCTTCATTTTCATTGGTTTCCATGAATTGTTTAAGTTCTTCTTTGATCTCCTGGTTGATCCAAGCATTCTTAAGCAAGGTGGTCTTTAGCTTCCAGATGTTTGAGTTCTTTCCAAACTTATCCTTTTGGTTGAGCTCCAGTTTGAAAGCATTGCGATCTGAGAATCTGCAGGGAATAATCTCAGTCTTTTGGTATTGGTTGAGCCCTAATTTGTGACCCAGTATGTGGTCTATTCTGGAGAAGGTTCCATGTGCACTTGAGAAGAATGAGTATTCTGTTGTTTTAGGGTGAACTGTTCTGTATATATCTATGAGGTCCATTTGGTCCAATGTGTCATTCAGTGCTCTTGTTTCTTTATTGATTTTTTGATTCAATGATCTGTCTATTACTGATAGACACGTGTTAAGATCTCCTACTATTAATGTATTCATATCAATATGATTCTTTATCTTGATTAATAGTTTTCTTAGGTAATTGGCTGCTCCCATATTGGGGGTATAGATATTTACAATTGTTAGATCATCTTGGTGGATAGTCCCTTTAAGAATTATGTAGTGTCCTTCTGTATCTCTGACCACAGTCTTTAGATTAAAATCTAATATTTCTGATATGAGAATCGCTACCCCAGCCTTTTTTTGAGGCCCATTGGCATGAAAGATGCTTCTCCATCACTTCACTTTCAGTCTGGGTGTATCTTTAGGTTCAAAATGGGTCTCTTATTGACAACATATGGATAGGTCCTGTTGTTGTTTTTTTTTTTTATAATTTTTTTATTTTTTTCAGCATAACAGTATTCATTATTTTTGCACCACACCCAGTGCTCCATGCAATCCGTGCCCTCTACAATACCCACCACCTGGTGCCCCCAACCTCCCATCCCCCACCCCTTCAAAATTCTCAGATCGTTTTTCAGAGTCCATAGTCTCTCATGGTTCACCTCCCCTTCCAATTTCCCTCAACTCCCTTCTCCTCTCCATCTCCCCTTGTCCTCCATGCTATTTGTTATGCTCCACAAATAAGTGAAACCATATGATAATTGACTCTCTCTGCTTGACTTATTTCACTCAGCATAATCTCTTCCAGTCCCGTCCATGTTGCTACAAAACTTGGGGATTCATCCTTTCTTTTTTTTTTTTTTTACAGCTTTATAAACATATATTTTTATCCCCAGGGGTACAGGTCTGCGAATCGCCAGGTTTACACACTTCACAACACTCACCATAGCACATACCCTCTCCGATATCCATAACCCCACCCCCTCTCCCAACCCCCTCCCCCCATCAACCCTCAGTTTGTTTTGTGAGATTAAAAGTCACTTATGGTTTGTCTCCCTCCCAATCCCATCTTGTTTCATTTACTCTTCTCCTACCCCCTCAACCCCCCATGTTGCATCTCCTCTCCCTCATATCAGGGAGATCATATGATAGTTGTCTTTCTCCGATTGACTGATTTCGCTAAGCATGATACCCTCTAGTTCCATCCACGTCGTCGCAAATGGCAAGATTTCATTTCTTTTGATGGCTGCATAGTATTCCATTGTGTATATATACCACATCTTCTTTATCCATTCGTCTGTTGATGGACATCTAGGTTCTTTCCATAGTTTGGCTATTGTAGACATTGCTGCTATAAACATTCGGGTGCATGTGCCCCTTCGGATCACTATGTTTGTATCTTTAGGGTAAATACCCAGCAGTGCAATTGCAGGGTCATAGGGTAGTTCTATTTTCAACATTTTGAGGAACCTCCATGCTGTTTTCCAGAGTGGTTGCACCAGCTTGCATTCCCACCAACAGTGTAGGAGGGTTCCCCTTTCTCCGCATCCTCGCCAGCATCTGTCATTTCCTGACTTGTTAATTTTAGCCATTCAAACTGGTGTGAGGTGATATCTCATTGTGGTTTTGATTTGTATTTCCCTGATGCCGAGTGATATGGAGCACTTTTTCATGTGTCTGTTGGCCATCTGGATATCTTCTTTGCAGAAATGTCTGTTCATGTCCTCTGCCCATTTCTTGATTGGATTCTTTGTTCTTTGGGTGTTGAGTTTGCTAAGTTCTTTATAGATTTTGGACACTAGCCCTTTATCTGATATGTCATTTGCAAATATCTTCTCCCATTCTGTCAGTTGTCTTTTGGTTTTGTTAACTGTTTCCTTTGCTGTGCAGAAGCTTTTGATCTTGATAAAATCCCAAAAGTTCATTTTTGCCCTTGCTTCTCTTGCCTTTGGCGATGTTCCTAGGAAGATGTTGCTGCAGCTGACGTCGAAGAGGTTGCTGCCTGTGTTCTCCTCGAGGATTTTGATGGATTCCTTTCTCACATTGAGATCCTTCATCCATTTTGAGTCTATTTTCGTGTATGGTGTAAGGAAATGATCCAATTTCATTTTTCTGCATGTGACTGTCCAATTTTCCCAACACCATTTATTGAAGAGGCTGTCTTTGTTCCATTGGACATTCTTTCCTGCTTTGTCGAAGATGAGTTGACCATAGAGTTGAGGGTCCATTTCTGGGCTCTCTATTCTGTTCCATTGATCTATGTGTCTGTTTTTGTGCCAGTACCATGCTGTCTTGATGATGACAGCTTTGTAATAGAGCTTGAAGTCCGGAATTGTGATGCCACCAACTTTGGCTTTCTTTTTCAATATTCCTTTGGCTATTCGAGGTCTTTTCTGGTTCCATATAAATTTTAGGATTATTTGTTCCATTTCTTTGAAAAAAAATGGATGGTACTTTGATAGGAATTGCATTAAATGTGTAGATTGCTTTAGGTTGCATAGACATTTTCACAATATTTATTCTTCCAATCCAGGAGCATGGAACATTTTTCCATTTCTTTGTGTCTTCCTCAATTTCTTTCATGAGTACTTTATAGTTTTCTGAGTATAGATTCTTAGTCTCTTTGGTTAGGTTTATTCCTAGGTATCTTATAGTTTTGGGTGCAATTGTAAATGGGATGGACTCCTTAATTTCTCTTTCTTCTGTCTTGTTGTTGGTGTAGAGAAATGCAACTGATTTCTGTGCATTGATTTTATATCCTGACACTTTACTGAATTCCTGTACAAGTTCTAGCAGTTTTGGAGTGGAGTCTTTTGGGTTTTCCACATAGAGTATCATATCATCTGCGAAGAGTGATAGTTTGACTTCTTCTTTGCCGATTTGGATGCCTTTAATTTCCTTTTGTTGTCTGATTGCTGAGGCTAGGACTTCTAGTACTATGTTGAATAGCAGTGGTGATAACGGACATCCCTGCCGTGTTCCTGACCTTAGCGCAAAAGCTTTCAGTTTTTCTCCATTGAGAATGATATTTGCGGTGGGTTTTTCATAGATGACTTTGATAATATTGAGGTATGTGCCCTCTATCCCTACACTTTGAAGAGTTTTGATCAGGAAGGGATGCAGTACTTTGTCAAATGCTTTTTCAGCATCTATGGAGAGTATCATATGGTTCTTGTTCTTTCTTTTATTAATGTGTTGTATCACATTGATTGATTTGCGGATGTTGAACCAGCCTTGCAGCCCTGGAATAAATCCCACTTGGTCGTGGTGAATAATCCTTTTAACGTACTGTTGAATCCTATTGGCTAGTATTTTGGCGAGAATTTTTGCATCTGTGTTCATCAAGGATATTGGTCTGTAGTTCTCTTTTTTGTTGGGATCCTTGTCTGGTTTTGGGATCAAGGTGATGCTGGCCTCATAAAATGAGTTTGGAAGTTTTCCTTCTATTGCTATTTTTTGGAACAGTTTCAGGAGAATAGGAATTAGTTCTTCTTTAAATGTTTGGTAGAATTCCCCCGGGAAGCCGTCTGGCCCTGGGCTTTTGTTTGTTTGGAGATTTTTGATGACTGTTTCAATCTCCTTACTGGTTATGGGTCTGTTCAGGCTTTCTATTTCTTCCTGGTTCAGTTGTGGTAGTTTATATGTCTCTAGGAATGCATCCATTTCTTCCAGATTGTCAAATTTGTTGGCGTAGAGTTGCTCATAGTATTTTCTTATAATTGTCTGTATTTCTTTGGTGTTCGTTGTGATCTCTCCTCTTTCATTCATGATTTTATTGATTTGGGTCCTCTCTCTTTTCTTTTTGATAAGTCTGGCCAGGGGTTTATCAATCTTATTAATTCTTTCAAAGAACCAGCTCCTAGTTTTGTTGATTTGTTCTATTGTTTTTTTGGTTTCTATTTCATTGATTTCTGCTCTGATCTTTATGATTTCTCTTCTCCTGCTGGGTTTAGGGTTTCTTTCTTGTTCTTTCTCCAGCTCCTTTAGGTGTAGGGTTAGGTTGTGTACCTGAGACCTTTCTTGTTTCTTGAGAAAGGCTTGTACCGCTATATATTTTCCTCTCAGGACTGCCTTTGTTGTGTCCCACAGATTCTGAACTGTTGTGTTTTCATTATCATTTGTTTCCATAAATATTTTCAATTCTTCTTTGATTTCCTGGTTGACCCATTCATTCTTTAGAAGGATGCTGTTTAGTCTCCATGTATTTGGGTTCTTTCCAAATTTCCTCTTGTTATTGAGTTCTAGCTTTAGAGCATTGTGGTCTGAAAATATGTAGGGAATGATCCCAATCTTTTGATACTGGTTGAGACCTGATTTAGGACCGAGGATGTGATCTATTCTGGAGAATGTTCCATGTGCACTAGAGAAGAATGTGTATTCTGTTGCTTTGGGGTGAAATGTTCTGAATATATCTGTGATGTCCATCTGGTCCAGTGTGTCATTTAAGGCCTTGATTTCCTTGTTGATCTTTTGCTTGGATGATCTGTCCATTTCAGTGAGGGGAGTGTTAAAATCCCCTACTATTATTGTATTCTTGTCGATGTGTTTCTTTGATTTTGTTATTAATTGGTTTATATAGTTGGCTGCTCCCACGTTAGGGGCATAGATATTTAAAATTGTTAGATCTTCTTGTTGGACAGTTCCTTTGAGTATGATATAGTGTCCTTCCTCATCTCTTATTATAATCTTTGGCTTAAAATCTAATTGATCTGATATAAGGATTGCCACTCCTGCTTTCTTCTGATGTCCATTAGCATGGTAAATTCTTTTCCACCCCCTCACTTTAAACCTGGAGGTGTCTTTGGGTGTAAGATGAGTTTCTTGTAGGCAACATATAGATGGTTTTTGTTTTTTTATCCATTCTGATACCCTGTGTCTTTTGATTGGGGCATTTAGCCCATTAACATTCAGGGTAAGTATTGAGAGATATGAATTTAGTGCCATTGTATTGCCTGTAAGGTGACTGTTATTGTATATTGTATCTGTTTCTTTCTGATCTACTACTTTGAGGGTCTCTCTTTGCTTAGAGGACCCCTTTCAATATTTCCTGTAGAGCTGGTTTGGTATTTGCAAATTCTTTCAGTTTTTGTTTGTCCTGGAAGCTTTTAATCTCTCCGTCTATTTTCAATGATAGCCTAGCTGGATATAGTATTCTTGGCTGCATGTTTTTCTCATTTAGTACTCTGAATATATCATGCCAGCTCTTTCTGGCCTGCCAGGTCTCTGTGGATAAGTCTGCTGCCAATCTAATATTTTTACCATTGTACGTTACAGACTTCTTTTCCCGGGCTGCTTTCAGGATCTTTTCTTTGTCACTAAGACTTGTCAATTTTACTATTAGGTGACGGGGTGTAGACCTATTCTTATTGATTTTGAGGGGGGTTCTCTGAACCTCCTGGATTTTGATGCTTGTTCCCTTTGCCATATTGGGGAAATTCTCTCCAATAATTCTCTCCTATATACCTTCTGCTCCCCTCTCTGTTTCCTCTTCTTCTGGAATCCCAATTATTCTAATGTTGTTTCGTCTTATGGTGTCACTTATCTCTCGAATTCTCCCCTCGTGGTCCAGTAGCTGTTTGTCCCTCTTTTGCTCAGCTTCTTTATTCTCTGTCATTTGGTCTTCTATATCGCTAATTCTTTCTT
Organism: Lutra lutra; assembly: GCF_902655055.1. NCBI lineage: Eukaryota > Metazoa > Chordata > Mammalia > Carnivora > Mustelidae > Lutra > Lutra lutra. Next base: position 42,475,939 of record NC_062279.1, on the reverse strand, counting down.
CTGCCTCATTTATCCTAGCAGTGAGAGCCTCCATTTTTTATTGCACCTCATTAATAGCTTTTTTGATTTCAACTTGGTTAGATTTTAGTTCTTTTATTATTTTTTATTATTAAAAGCCCCCAGAAAGGGCTTTTATATCTCCCGAGAGGGTTGCTTTAATATCTTCCATGCCTTTTTCAAGCCCGGCTAGAACCTTGAGAATCATCATTTTGAACTCTATATCTGACATATTACCAATGTCTGTATTGATTAGGTCCCTAGCCTTTGGTATTGCCTCTTGTTCTTTTTTTTGTTGTGAATTTTTCCGCCTTGTCATTTTGTCCAGATAAGAGTTTATGAAGGAGCAAGTAAAATACTAAAAGGGTGGCAACAACCCCAGGATAATATGCTTTAGCCAAATCAGAAGAGATCCTGAATTGTGAGGGGGGAGAAAGGGGATAAAAAGGGGTTCAGAAAGAAAGAAAAAAAAAACTATTAAAAAAAAGAAAGCTAATAAAGAAAAAATATAAAAAGAGGAAAATATATATATATATATGATAAACTATTTAAAAAACGTTAAAAAAAGAAAACGGTAAAAGTTAAAAAAAATTTAGCAGAAGAAGAGAAAAAGAAAAAAAAATTGAAAAAGAAAAAAAAATTAAATTAACTGCAAGGCTAAAAAATCATGGGGAGAAAGCCATGAGTTCCGTGCTTTGCTTTCTTCTCCTCTGGAATTCCGCCGTTCTCCTTGGTAAGTGAACTTGGTCCTGGCTGGGTTTCCCGTAGATCTTCTGGGGGAGGGGCCCGTTGTAGTGATTCTCCAGCGTCTTTGCCCCAGGCGGAGTTGCACTGCCCTTACCCGGGCTGCGCTGAGTCATCTGCTCGGGTTCGCTTTCGGGAGCTTTTGTTCCCTGAGCGCTTTCCGTAGAGTCCGGAGGACGGGAATAAAGATGGCGGCCTCCCGGTCTCCGGCCCGGAGGAGCCGAGAGCCCGGGGCCCCACTCCTCAGTGCGCCCTCAGAGAACAGCGCCAAATGACTCCCGTCACCCTGGCCTCCAGCCGCGCTCCAAGCTGACCGAGCCTGCGACCGGTTCAAGGCAACCCTGAGCTGAGAGTCACTCCTCAGCTCTGTCTCTGCAGCCGGCTTCCCCGTTCTAATACCGGTAAGCTCTGCGACACTGAGACACCCCCGATCCTTCTGCGACCCTGCGGGACCTGAGGCCGCGCTTACCCCGCCTGGGCTTCACCCCAGTTAAGCCTCTGGAGCGATGTCCGTCAGCGGAACAGACTTTTAAAAGTCTTGATTTTGCTCCGTTGTTCTGCCGCTAGCCGGGAGCCGGCCCCTCCCCCCGCGGTCTATCTTCCCGTCGCTTTGGATTCACTTCTCCGCCAGTCCTACCTTGCAGAAAGTGGTTGATTTTCTGTTTCTGGAATTGCTGTTCTTCTTCTCTTCAATCTCCCGTTGGATTTGTAGGTGTTTGCAATCTTTAGATAAGCTATTTAGCTGATCTCCCGCTACCCGAAGTAGTCTCAGCCTGCTACTTCTCCGCCATCTTGACTCGCCTTCCCAGGTCCTGTTGTTTTATCCAATCAGCAACCCTGTGCCATTTATGGGCGCATTTAGGCCATTCACATTGAGAGTGATTATTGATAGATAACGTTTTTATTGACATCGTGTTACTTTTGAAGTCTTTTTTATTCTGTAGATTGTCTCCATATTTCTGTTCAATAATATTATTAGGATTTTTCCTCTTTTATAGAACCTCCCCTTAATATTTCCTGCAGGTCAACTTGGATGTCGCATACTCTTTTAAGCCTTGCCAGTCTTGGAAACTCTTTATCTCTCCATCCATTTTGAATGTCAGTCTTGCTGGATAAAGTATTCTTGGCTGCATGTTCTTCTCCTTTAGTTCCCTGAATATATCTTGCCAGCCCTTTCTGGCTTGCCAGGTTTCTGTGGACAGGTCTGACGTTATTCTGATTGGCTTTCCTCTGTAAGTAAGGAGCCTCTTTGTCCTAGCGGCTTTCAGGAGATCCTGTCTACAATTATGATTCCTCATTCTTACTATGAGGTGTCTTGAGGACTTTCGAGATTCTATAATCTTGGGGGGCTGACCATTCTGCCTCTAATACATGAACGCTGGTTTCATTTGCAAGATTGGGAAAATTATCATGGAGAATTTGTTCCACTATATTTTCTAGACTTCTTTCTTTCTCATCCCCTTCAGGGATTCCAATAATTCTGATGTTGGAAACTTTCATGGCGTCATTTATTTCCCTGGTTCTGTTTTTATGGCTTCTAAGCTGTTTGTTCCAGGCTTCCTCCTGGTCCTTTCTCTCTGTTTGTCCTCCAGATCACTAATTTTATCTTCTGTCTCAGTTACCCTAGCTTTTAGAGAATTTAGATTAGATTGGAACTCATTGAGAACATTGTGAACATCATCCCTGGTGGTTTTCATTTCTGCCCTAACATTATGAACATCATCCCTGGTGGCTTTCAGTTCTGTCCTAATCAATTCCATTTTTTCATCCATGGCTTTCTCCAACCTAGCTATTGCCTGGATAACTGTTAGCCTGAATTCCTTTTCCGACATATTGTCTATGTTGATAGCCATTAGCTCTGTTGCAGAAGGCCCATCCTCTGATTTTTTCTTCTGTTGGGCATTCCTCCTCCTAGTCATTTTGGTAAGAGATGGCTGAACAGTTGTAGCTCGGTGTATTGACTGTGGTGTAGTTGAGATGCACCCTGGAACACTTCTGAGCAATAAAGAGTCCCCACCCAAACCAAAGAAAAAAGAAAGAGAGAAAAAAGAAAAAAAAAAAAAGAGAGAGAGAGAGGGAGAGAGAGACAGGGAAAAAAGAAAGATAAAATAAAAGAGAAGGCCCAGCCTAAATGGGACCCAAGTTAAGATTTATGAGGTATACAAACAAAAACAGACAAATAAAAAGACTGATAAAAGTATATGACAAGAGAAAAAAATATATATATATATAAAAGCAAGACAAAAAAAAAAAAAAAAAAACTCATCGAAAAGAACCGCAAGTGTAAGATTTATATACTACCAGGACAAACACAAATACACAGAAACACTGGTGGAAGAAAAAGATGGGAGATTGGTTATAAATTCTCAGTGTGGGGCAGGAAGTTTATTTTGATTCTTCCTGGATGTATCTTGATATCTTTGTTAAGGGACTCAACTTTCCTAAGATAAAGGAGATTTAAAATTGGTTTACCTATAGGGGCAGCATTGATTGGGGGAAGGGGACTACCTTGAAATTTAACTCTGTATGAATATTAAAAAATTTAAAAAAGAATAAACTAAACTAAAATTAAACTTTAAAAAATTAAAAAAAATAGAAAAGCAAAAGAAAAACGTGGGTATATGTATAAAAAAGTTCAGGTTAAAAGGTCATTATGGAATTTGATGTACTGGAAATCTCACTGTGATGGTAAATAGGTTAAAAAACTATCTATAAAGAAAATGAACCAGAATAGTGGGAATGAATTAAAAATAAAAGTTTATCTATGAAGTAGTGGTGGTTGTTCTCTTGCCTTTTTTTCCCATCTGGCTTTCTGGGGGAGGGGCCTGCCGTGTGGGTGTTCAGGCAGTGTTTCCTGAGTTAAGTCTTCCAGCCCCCCTCAAGGGGGTGGGCTCTGAGGAAACCGGTTTTTCAGGCTATTGTTCTCTAGAGGGGTTTTTTTGTTTGTTTTCTCTTGCCTTGACAGCTTTTGATGGCTTTTAGAGGTTTGGAGGAAAGCAAACTACACCCAGACCTCCATCTCAGAGACAAGTTTCAGTCTTTTCCCCTCTGGGTGCTCCAGAGCACATAAATTCCTCCTTGGCCACTGGCAGAACATGTCCCAGTTGAGGTCCCTGAGGATGCAGGAACTCCTGCTTGTACCCAAAACCACAACAGTGGTGGCTGTCTGGGCAGCTCCAGACCGCCAGAGAGGTTCCAAGCAGCGATGGCACACTGAGATTTTCCCACTGGCCTGGGCTGGGAGTACTTGGACATTCCGGGACCGAGAGGGCCACCAGGCTGGCGCCTGCATGCACCTCTCTCAGGGGAGGGTGTGGGGCAAGATTCAGACTCTGGTAGCGCAGTGCAGCACGCCTGTGAGGAGTGCAAAAATGCTGTGGTTCTGCTGGCTGGCAAGGCTCCCTGCGCCTCACAGGAGCCACACTCCACGTGTTCTCAGGTGCGCTCACAGCTCAGGGACCAAGACCTGGTTTCTTCGCTGCACTCTCTCTGTCTCAGCGCCAAGGGTGGCTGTCCTGGATCCGGGGACTTAAGCCCCTGTCCCTAACTACCCAATTCCCACAATTTCCCCCCACGATCCTTTGCTCTTTTTGAGTGCTTTCAACCTGACTCCAAGTTAATGCTGGTTTCCAGTTGCAGGGCACTCTTGTATTGGGGTATTACTTTGCAATGGGTCGCTTCTGGTGGCTCCCTCCCCCTTTTGTTTATTTTCCAATATCAGTCCAACATTCCCACTCTGCTTTACCTGCCCACTGGTGTCTTCTGCCCCCATAGAGATCCAGAAGTATATAATTCTAATCTCAGGCTGATTTCAGTTGGTGATCAGAATTCTTTGATAGGTAATCAGCTCACTTTAGGGTACAGGTTGAAATGGCGCCTCCTCCTAGTTCTCCGCCATCTTGTCTCCTCCTCCACAGTATTTCTGTTTTGTCTCAGGCATGTTTCTGAATTTCAAAACTCCAAATTTTCAGGTCCCAGGGCAGCATGCAGTCATACTGATCCTCAGTGTGAGGATCTTTCCATGCTATGGATGGTGACTGTCTGTCCCAGAAAAGCAGTTGCAGGAATCACAGGGGATCAGAGTTTATGACAAATTGTAGAAAAAAGCTGGCACTAAGTTTTGCTGCCCTTAGCAGGTGTCTCTGTTCCTATGCTAATGAACAGGACAGCATTTTGGCATCCTCAATCTCTTTTTGTCCCCTTAGAGGCCCAATGCACTCCAAGAAGGGGACCTATCTCTCCCAGTGTGTCCAGGGGATCCCCAGCCCATGTTGTCTGGTCCTGGACCTCCTGTTCCTTCTCCGCAAGAGACTCTGCCCACCAGTCTCTACCCAGCAATGGCACGGACTTCCACAACTTCAGACTTTGATCTCTGCTCTTTGTAATAACTTGCAATAATCAACACCTCTAGTTTTCCCAGTCAATAGTTTTGGGGAAGTATTTCTTTTGTGAAATCACATGTGCACTGCTTTCTCTGTTTCTCTCTCTCTCTCTCTCTCTCTCTCTCTCTCTCTCTCCCCTCTCTTTGAGATCCAGGATCTCTCACTTGCACAGCACCTGAGTTATTTTCTCTCTCTAATCATACCTCTGCAGCTCTTACCTTACATGATGTGGCCTCTTTTCTCCCTCTCATTCTGCAGTTTGTTCTCTCAGCATTCAGACCAATTTCTTGGGTGTTTGCAATGATTTGATACTTATCTATCTGTGTTTGAAGTATGAGGTAAGCATATGATCCCCCTACTGCTCTGCCATCTTAATTCCCAACTCACCATTATTTCTTTAAATAAGATTTCTGTCCCCTTCTCTCTCTCCACCTAAAATTCTGATAATTCTCAGATTGGTTCTTTTCTTGGTATAACATAGGTCAGTTGTTCCTTACTATTTTTAATTCTTTTTTTTCCCCTCTAGTTGGAAAATTCAATTAGTCTGTCTTTGAGTTCAGTGATTTTTTTCTGTTTCTTCAAACCTGATTTGGAAGCTGTCTATTGAATTCTTTAGTTCAGTCATCATATTCCTCAGTGCTAAAATTTATGGTTCTTTATTATATTTTATATCTCCTTGTTTAACTTCTTTTTTAAAATATTTTATTTATTTATTTGACAGACAGAGATCACAAGCAGGCAGAGAGGCAGGAAGAGAGAGAGGATGGAGCAGGCTCCCTGCTGAGCAGAGAGCACAATGTGGGGCTCGATCCCAGGACCGTGGGATCATGACCTGAGCCGAAGGCAGAGGCTTTAGCCCACTGAGCCACCCAGGCGCCCCATCCTTGTTTAACTTCTTACATTGTTCTTGTATTACTTTCCTGATATTGGTTTTGTTTTGTTTTGCTTCTTTTTTTTTTTCTTTCCTGATATTGTTAATTTTTTATCTCTATTCTCTTATAGCTTTTTGAGCATCCTGAGAACAAGTATTATGAATTACTTGTTAGGTAATTCCTTTATCTCCATTTCTTTGGATTTAGTTACTGGAGACTCACAGTATTCCTTTGGTGGAATCATGTTTCCCTGATTCTCCCAGATCCTTGGGGTCTTGTGGAGGTGTTTGTGCATTTGTAAAAGAAATCACCTCTTCTAAGATTTATATAATTAATTTGGTACAAAAAAAAAAGACTTCCGCTTGCAAGTGGGAGTCACACTGGAGTGTGTTGTCCCTGGGCCTAGTGGCAGGCATCAAATGGGAGATGTGTGGAGACACATGGGCATGTCTCTTCAACTCAGGCCGCTTGGTCCACAGCCTTGCAAATGTGTAGGTTTTGGTACATGCTACCATGTGTCCATAGTGGCTTCAAGGGCTATTGGATTCCTTATCTGTGCCTCCAGATTCAGTAGGTAGGAATCACTGCAAGCAGTGTTATTATCCAGAACTGGTGGTGTGCACGTATTTGGCTGTGGAGACCAGCTGAAGGTGCATATTTAGTGGCAGTTGCCAGGTGCAGACACATGTAGTTACTCAGCCCAGGATAGGCAGGTGTTGTCACACTGCTACTTAATAGATCTTCCATGCTCTTTCTTGTTGCCTGCACATGGCAGTGCAGTAGGATGAGGGGGTTGGGAAGACAGAATTCAGGTACTCAGCTGTGGAAGCTAGTTTTGCAGGTGATCACAAGTGAGTGACAGAAAGTAGAGTCTTATTTCGGCCCAGAAGCAGCTGTTGTGGCCATGGATGACAGATGTTCTCTCCTGTGGTTGCAGTCTTTCCTGGGTATGCAAACACAGTAAAAGCTGGTGGTGACTTTCAGGCTGACAGTGTGCAGGCACACAATTAGTGGGGCTAGACTGAAGCACACACACAGTTGTGGGAGTTATCCACAAGGACCTGGACTGGTGTCTTGCATTTATATGGCTGCAGAAGTATGGCTGGATGCTTTTGTGATTCCTGGGCTAGGAGGGGGAGGTAGAAGTTGGGATTCTGGTAGCTGGAGTCAGTGAATGTGAATACTTGGGAAAGCTGGCAAAATCTACAGGGTGTTTGCAGCACCTGTGCAGGCTGTTGATTTTTTCCATATTATCAAAAGCTGCTGGTTTGTCTACAGAGCAGATTACTGTGAACCCTAATCACTTACATGCATGGATGATATCAGTAGCCTCTGCTATTCTTCATTGCTCCTCAGTTTTAATGGTCTAGGTAGAATAAAATGGAAACAGAACCTTGATGAAGTACCCTGAAAATCTGGGGAAGCTAATGTATCACTCAGTTTTCTTTTTGGTTGAGGTAAATTGAACCTCATTCTAGCTGGGCTGTTCCCTCTTGGCAATGAGCAATGCCAGTTTGGGGATGGGATGAAGTAGAGAAAATAAAGCTGTCTTCCTTCTTAGCTTGTGTACTTATATTCAGGTTTTTTATTCCACTGTGTTGCCAAACTTTCTTGAATGGACTCCAGAGCTCTCCCAGAGGTTTTTATTCATGAATAGCTGTGTAATTGTTGATCTTAGCGAGGAGACAGAGGCAGGAACCTCCTACATTGTTCTACTGATGACATCACTCTGGCCTCAAATGTTAATTAAATAAATAGATGCAGTTCAAACTATAACCATCGTGCAACGTTCTGACAATAGAGACCTAGTATTTCCATTTACCTCTAGCAATCTTCAAGTGAGACAGTTATATATATATATATATATATATATATATATATATATATATAATTATTATAGTTATTATATATATATATATAATGTTAGTTACTATACAGTGCATCATTATTTTTTGGTATAGTGTTCCAAGATTATTTGCTTGAATATAAAAACCAGTGCTCCATGCAATACATGCAATTCTTAATACTCATCACCAGGCCAATCCATTCCCCCACAATCTCCCCCCTAAAATGTTCATTTTCCTTCTTGGAGTCCACAGTCTCTCATGGTTATCTCCCCCTTTGATTCACCCCCACTCCATTTTTCCCTTCCTTCTCTTAATGTCCCCCATGCTATTCCTTATGTTCCACAAATAAGTGAAACCTTATGGTAATTGACTTTCTCTGCTTGAGTTATTTCACTCAGCATAATCTCCTCTAGTTTTATCCATGTTAATGCAAAAGTAGGGTGTTCATCCTTTCTGATGGCTGAGTAATATTCCATTGTGTATATGGACCACATCTTCTTTATCCACTCATCTGCTGAAGGGCATCTTGGCACTTTCAACAGTTTAGCTGTTGTGGATATTGTTTCTATGAATACAAGGGTCAATATGGCCCTCCTTTTCACTACATCTGTATTTTCGGGGTAAATACCCAGTAGTATAAATGACAGGTCAAAAAAAAAATTTTTTTTTTTTGAGGAACCTCCACACTGTTTCCCACAGTGGCTGCACCAACTTGCATTCTCACCAACGATGTAAGACAGTTCCCCTTTCTGCATAAACCTCTCTCTTTGCCAATTTTTTTTCTTGCCTTGTCCAATTTTTGACATTCTAACTGATGTAAACTGATGTAAGGTGGTAGGTATCTCAGTGTGGTATGATTTGAATTTCCCTGATGGCTAATTACGAGGAACATTTTTTCTTATGTTTCTTAGCCATTTGTAGGTCTTCATTGGAGAAGTGTCTGTTCATGTCTTCTGCCCATTTTTTGAGTTGATTATTTGTTTTTTGGGTGTTGAGTTTGAGAAGTTCTTTATAGATCTTGGATAACAGCCTTTTGTTTGTAGTGTCATCTGTAAATATCTTCTCCCATTCCGTGGGTTGCTCTTTGTTTTGTTGACTGTTTCTTTTGCTGTGCAGAAGACATTTGTCTTGATGAAGTCCCAAAAGTCCATTTTTACTTTTGTTTCTTTTGCGTCTTGAAAGAAGTTTCTGTGGCTGATATCAAAGAGGTTACTGCCTATGTTCTTATCCAAGATTTTGATGGATTCCTGTCGCACATTGAGGTCTTTCATCCATTTTGAAATTATTTTTGTGTATGGTGTAAGGAAATTGTCGAGTTTCATTCTTCTGTATAGAGCTGTGCAATTTCCCAGCACCATTTATTGAAGAGACTGTCTTTTTTCCACTGTATAATTTCTCCTGTTTTGTCGAAGATTATTTGACCATAGAGTTGAGGGTTTATTTCTGGGTTTTCTACTCTGTTCTATTGGTCTCTGTGTCTGTTTTTGTGCCAAGATTATACTGTCTTGGTGATCACAGTTCTGTAATAAAGCTTGAAATCAGGCAATGTGATGCCCCCAGCTTTGTGGGTTTTTTTTTTTTAATTTAATTTAATTTTATTTATTTTCAGCATAACAGTATTCATTATTTTTGTACCACACCCAGTGCTCCATGTGGTCCGTGCCCTCTCTAATACCCACCACCTGGTTCCCCCAACCTCCCACCCCCCACCTCTTCAAACCCTTCAGATTGTTTTTCAGAGTCCAAAGTCTCTCATTGTTCACCTCCCCTTCCAATTTCCCCCAAATGCCTTCTCCTAACTCCCCATGTCCTCCATGCTATTTGTTATGCTCACAATTTCATGAAACCATATGATAATTGACTCTCTCTACTTGACTTATTTCACTCAGCATAATCTCTTCCAGTCCGGTCCATGTTGCTACAAAAGTTGGGTATTCATCCTTTCTGATGGAGGCATAATACTCCATAGTGTATATGGACCACATCTTCTTTATCCATTCGTCCGTTGAAGGGCATTTTGGTTATTTCCACAGTTTGGCAACCGTGGCCATTGCTGCTACAAACATTGGGGTACAGATGGCCCTTCTTTTCACTACATCTATATCTTTGGGGTAAATACCCAGTAGTGCAATGGCAGGCTCATAGGGAAGTTCTATTTTTAATTTCTTGAGGAATCTCCACACTGTTCTCCAAAGAGGCTGCACCAACTTGCATTCCCACCAACAGTGTAAGAGGGTTCCCCTTTCTCCACATCCCCTCCAACACATGTTGTTTCCTGTCTTGCTAATTTTGGCCATTCTAATTGGTGTAAGGTGATATCTCAATGTGGTTTTAATTTGAATCTCCCTGATGGCTAGTGATGATGAACATTTTTCATGTGTCTGATAGTCATTTGTATGTCTTCATTGGAGAAGTGTCTGTTCATATCTTCTGCCCATTTTTTGATATGATTGTCTATTTTGTGTGTGTTGAGTTTGAGAAGTTCTTTATAGATCCTGGATATCAATCTTTTGTCTGTACTGTCATTTGCAAATATCTTCTCCCATTCCGTGGGTTGCTTCTTTGTTTTCTTTTTTCAACATTTCCTTACAATTTGGGGTAAGTTCTGATTCCATACAAATTTTAGGATTATTTGTTCCAGCACTATGAAAAATGCCAATGGTATTTTGATCAGGATGGCATTGAAAGTACGGATTGCTCTGGAGAGCACAGATATTTTAACAATGTTTATTCTTTTGCATGGAAATGGAATGTTTTTCCATCTTTTTGTGTCTTCTTCAGTTTCTTTCCTGAGTGTTCTGTAGTTCCTAGTGTATAGATCCTTTACCTATTTGGTTAGGTTTATTCCAATGTATTTCATGGATTGTGGTGCTATTGTAAATGGAATTGATTCTCTAATTTCCCTCTGTACAGTTTCATTGTTAGTGTATAAGAAAGCAACTGATTTCTGTGCATTGATTTTGTATCCTGCTACATTATTGATTTGCTGTATGAGTTCTAGTGGTTTGGGGGTGGAGTCTTTTGGGCTTTCCACATAACGATAGTCATCTGTGTATAGAGAGTTTGACTTCTTTGCCAATTTGAATTTATTTATTTATTTATTATCTGATTGCTGTTGTTAGGACTTCTAGTAATATGTTGAACAATAGTGGCATGAGTGGGCATCCTTGTGGTTTTCCTGATCTCAACTGAAAGGGTCTCAGCTTTTCCCCATTGAGAGTAATTTTTGCTGTGGGTTTTTTATAGACAGATTTTATGAAGTTGAGGACTGTTCCCTCTGCCCCTATATTTTGAAGAGTTTTATTCAGAAAAGATTGCTGTATTTTGTTAAATGCTTTTTCTGCATCAGTTGAGAGGACCATGTGGTTCTTCTTTCTTCTCTTACTGATTTGTTCTATCACACTGATTGATATGCAAATGGTGAACCACACTTGCATCCCAGGGATAAATCCCACCTGGTCATGGTGGATAATCTTTTTAATGTACTACTGAATTCTATTAGCTTGGATCTTGTCGAGAATCTTGGCATCCATATTCGTCAGGGCTCTTGGTCTGAAATTTTCCTATTTAATGGAATCTTTGCCTGGTTTGGGAATCAGGATAATGCTGGCTACATAGAAAGAGTCTGAAAGTTTTCCTTATGTTTCTTTCTTTTTTTAAAATTTCTTTTCAGTGTTCCAGAATTCATTGTTTATGCATCACACCCAGTGCTCCATGCAATATGTGCCCTCCATAATACCCACCAACAGGCTCACCTAACTTCCCACTCTCAGATTGTTTTTCAGAGTCCACAGTCTCTCATGGTTCGTCTTCCCCTTCTATTTTCCCCAACTCCCTTCTCCGCTCCATCTCCCCATGTCCTCCATGTTATTTCTTATGCCCCGCAAATAAGCAAAACCATATGATAATTGACTCTCCCTGCTTGACGTATTTCATGTAGAATAATCTCTTCCAGTCCCATTTATTTTGATACAAAAGTTGGGTATTCATTCTTTCTGATGGAAGCATAATACTCCGTAGTATATATGCACCACATCTTCCTTATCCCATTGTCCATTGAAGGCATCTTGGTTCTTTCCACAGTTCGGTGACTATGACCATTGCTGCTATGAACATTGGGCTACAGATGGCCCTTCTATTCACTACATCTGTATCTTTGGGGTAAAAACCCAGGAGTGCAATGGCAGGGTCATAGGGGAAGCTCTATTTTTAATTTCTTGAGGAACCTCCACACTATTCTCCAAAGTGGCTGCACCAACTTGCATTCCCATCAACAGTGTAAGAGGGTTCCCCTTTCTCCACATCCTCTCCAACACACATTGTTTACTGTCTTGTTAATTTTGTCCATTCTAACTGGTGTAAGGTGGTATCTCAGTGTGGTTTTGATTTGGATCTCCCTGATGGCTAGTGATGATGAACAGTTTTTTCATCTGTCTGTTAGCCATTTGTATGTCTTCATTGTGTCTGTTCATGTCTTCTGCCCATTTTTTGACCTGATCATCTGTTTTGTGTGTGTTGAGATTGAGGAGTTCTTTATAGATCCTGGATATCAGCCCTTTGTCTGTATTGTTATTTGCGAATATCTTCTCCCATTCCATGGGTTGCCTCTTTGGTTTGTTGGCTGTTTCCTTTGCTGTGCAGAAGCTTTTGATCTTGAGGAAGTCCTAAAAGTTCATTTTCGCTTTAGTTTCCTTTGCCTTTGGAGACATATCTTGAAAGAAGTTGCTGTGGCTGATATAGAAGAGGTTACTGTCTATGATCTCCTCTAGGATTCTGATGGATTCCTGCCTCACGTTGAGGCTTTGTCCAAGTCGAGTTTATCTTTGTGTATGGTGTAAGAGAATGGCCCAGTTTCATTCTTCTACACATAGCTGTCCAATTTTCCCAGCAGCATTTATTGAAGAGACTGTCTTTTTTCCACTGTGTTTTTTCCTGCTTTGTCAAAAATTATTTGACCATAGAGTTGAGGGTCAATATCTGGGCTCTCTCCTATGTTACACTGGTCTATGTATCTGTTCTTATGCCAGTACCATGCTGTCTTGGTTATCACAGCTTTGTAGTAAAGCTTGAAATCAGGCAATGTGTCGCCCCCAGCTTTTTTATTTTTTCCTTTTTCAACATATCCTTAGAAATTCGGGATCTCTTCTGGTTCCATACAAATTTTAGGATTGTTTGCTCCATCTCTTTGAAAAATACCCATGGAATGATCGGAATGGCATTGAAAGTATAGATTGCTCTAGGCAGTATAGACACTTTAACAATGTTTATTCATCCAATCCAAGAGCATGGAATGGTCTTCCATCTTTTTGTGTCTTCTTCAATTTCTTTCATGAGTGTTCTGTAGTTCCTCAAGTACAGATCCTTTACCTCTTTGGTTAGGTTTATTCCCAGGTGTCCAACATCTTGCTTATATCTGTATTCATTTCTTCTGTGGCAGAGGTCATAGACTCTATTCTTCCTGTGTTGGGGGTTCCTCCTCCTCTTCATTCTGGTGAGAGGTGGTTGAGGGAATGTACAGAGTCCAAACTATTGACAACAACTGAACCAAGATGCATCTGTTTTATAGGGACCTTCAGGTTGTTGGCCTTGCGTTCCTTCAGTCTATCTTCTGGGGAAGTGGCCTGCCATGCTGTTACTCAGGCAACCCTGTTTGGGCAGTATTGCCTTGCCCCTGTGGGATGGGATGGGCTCAGTGAAAACCAGTTTTGGGGGACTTTTGTTCTCTGGCATCTTTCCCTGGTGGCTTTCTTTGTGTCTACCAAGAGTGAGAGCAGAACTGATTATATCCAATCCTCTGTCAGAACAGAACAATTGCAGTTTATTCTCCAGAAAGCCCTCCAGGCCACACTGACTCTGTTTTTGTCTGTTCTGCTAAAAACCTCAGCATCCTCAGTTGAGCAGCACACAGCAGCACTCTCAGCCCTCACTTTCAGGACCAGGCACATCTCTGTCCTTTGTGCTTCTCTATCCACCCCCAGTTCACGTATGCACCCCTGCAGCTCCAGGTTTCAGTCTAAGGGGCTGTACTAAAGTCCTTTCCCTGCTTCTGCCTGTCTGTGAGTCTCTGCCTGGTTCCCAGCACAGGGAACACAGAACTTTTGTGCTTCTGTGTTATTTCACCTTCCTGACACCAGTGCTTCTGTTGGCTCACTCCCCCTTCTGTTCATCTTCTAATATCTGCCTGCAGAATGGCGGCTTCCCACTTCATACCGCAAAATCATCTGCTGGAGATATTCTGTTGGTATAGATCCTTACATATCTTCTTACATCTTATGCTGATTTCATGGGTGTTGAGTTGTCTTTTAGATATCCAGCTGATTTCAGGGGACCATTTGAAATAGGGTCCCCTGCTCTTCAGCCATCTTGGCCCCCTAGAGAAGAATTTTTCAATACTTTATTTTTAAATAACCTCTATACCCAACATGGGACTTAAACTCACAAATCCAAGATCAAGAGTTGCCTGCCTCACCGACTGAGCCACTCAAGTATCCTGTGACAGAGCTTTTAATCTGGCATTTGTGTCACTTCTTTTAGGTCCAGGAATGGAAATGGGAAAGGTGGCCATCAGCTGGCTTCACAATGGACACAAGGTTACATGACCTTTAGGATTTGCTTATTGATTATTGTGGGTCATTCCCATTTTCACCTAGGTAGGGTGGGAGGGATAGGTGTCTATATGGCATAAGGATTCTTTACTTATCTCAGAGTTTTGCTGAGTCTCAAATAATATAATGTGTGTGAACACTTCTTAAATCATAAAACACTATACCAAAAAAGCATATTGTTAAAATGCTAAATAAATTGCTTAAGAAAACTTATTTTTATGATCTTATGCTGTCACCTTTCATAGTGTGAATTAAATACGTACTATCAAATCTTATTACACACTGGACAAGGCAATTTTCTGATCTTCTTATCTCCTATAGAATTTAATTTATATATTTTCATGTTTTGTGACACTTTAATCCAGCAGATATTTAACTACTTATTTTTCTATTTTAGGCCTTCCTGGTTTATAGAGTCATTTCATGTGAATGCTTATTTTATGTTTTGGAGGAGAAGTACATATTAGGCAATTTTTCCCTTTTATTTAACCTTTCTAATACTATTGGGCAACTATAAGAAATCATTCTTTGATATTTCTCAGTTTTCATAATGACACAAGTTCTATGTGGCAAGATTTTCTCTAATTTAAGATGTCTGCATCTTGCTCAATTCACTAGGATTGCTTTTGGTTGTCATTGGCCAGATATTGGAAAGCTGCCAAAGAAATTTTCACAATGGCTTGACATTTCAAAATTCATGCAAATATTAAAAACTAGGAATTTTCCAGGCACTTCTACTGTCAGATCAGAATTGCATTTGAAATTTTAATACATTACCTATTTCTATCATATAAGAATTGTTCTGAAATCTATTCAAGTAATTGTATATCTTTCATGTTGCAGGTGAGAAAGAAAAAAAAAAGCCCAACATGTAGAGAATTGCTTAAGATCATGCAGTTAGGTAAAAGGGGAGCTCTGGAGCTTCTGTATGATTTTCCCTATGTTATTCTACCTACCTTGAAGTGATCTGGACCACTATTGCTGCAGAGAACTGACAGCCTCAATTCCTATAGGACTTTGTCCTTGAGTACCTATTTAATCATGTTCTGTCTTTGTGGATTGGTGATGTGAGGATTTCAGCATCTTGCTTTCATGGTCATGTTCAGTTTATTGTCATATGTAAAATGTTCAAAAATTAATGTGTGTACAGATCTAAACTGGGCATCTGAAATATGTATGAAGAAAACAGAAATTACATTATTTGCTTTTCTAAAAAGTTCACAACTTCAGTTTATTTAACCTCTTACCTATTTTTCCTTATCATTGTTAATAAAATAGCATTCATCACTTTAGATTATTTGACTTGTATCAATTTTCAGTTGCAATACAACAAATGATCTGAAAAATATCTTAGGCATGCTAATTACAAAATATTTTTTTTTATAAAACTGACTATTCTTAATGACTTAATTCAACAGTTTCCTCTAAATCTTGCTCTCAGTAGGAATCTCTTTGTTCATGAAAGTAGGCACAGAAGAAAAGCTGAATGGAAGTAGAAGCAAAGCAAAACTCTCTAATCTCTCATAATATTCTGTATTTATAAAACTATCAAAGCAAGTTTCCCCAAGTCTTGGGAGAAGTCTTTTTTTTTTTTTTTTTTTTTTTTTAGTTTGGGAACTTTGGTAAAACCAGTAAAAGTTGATTAGAAATACGTCACTCTCTGATATAAGCCACCCTTGTTCTAGTGGGCACCTGTCCATTTCTGAGCAGCAGTGAATCTCTAAAACATTTCCTTATGCAGAATCCAAACCTCAGTTTTCCTAATGCTATTTATTGAGGAAAAGACTCATTTTGCCTGAATTGGGTATTGTGAAAGAAACTAGAATTGTGCAAATAATTATAATTATAGAGATAAAAAAACCCTCATTTTTCAAATTAACAGAATGTAGCAATTCTGGGAGCTATGAATAAAAAGTAAATTACAGAGATGGATACAGTACAATGTGATAGATATTATGATTAAGCATGTCTGTAAGAGTATCCACAAAGACTTTGGACATAGACCAGGCAACACAGTTGCAAATATGGCACCAGACTCAAAATATAGGTCTCAGGCAAGAACCAAATAACCTTAGAATCCAAACATATAAGTATCTTAGCTCACAGAGATTTATTAACTGGCCCTATGATCATAGGCAAAATTTTTAAAAATCAAGTTTATTAGGAAATAATTTACAATATGCAATTTACTTTTAGTGTATAGTTCTGAGTGTTGATCAATGCATTCAACCATGTAACCACCATCATGAAACAAAATAATTCCATCACCCCCAAAATTTCTTTTGTATGCTTCCATAATAAGCTCTTCTCCCTACTGCCAATACCCTGACAACCACTGATTTCTTCTTAATCCTGAGAGTTTAAAAGCAGGATTCTCAATCTTTGTAACCTTGTTTTTCTCACTTATCAATGGAAATATTAGTTCTATTACCTATTATTCCTATTTCCTGGGATTGTTAAAAAAATTAAATACCCACACATACATATTTGTCAAAATGCCTGATTTATTATGAGCATGATACAAATATTAGTGAAAATGAAAATGATAAGGATGATGATGGTAATGGTGAAAATGTTGAGCATTGAATTATAACCCTAAAATTATAACAGTATAATAAATAAAACTAAGTTAGGCTTGGTAAAACCACAATCTCTTATGTAATATAAAAGCATTTTCTATAGTATCCTGACAATTGATCAATCATCAAGCCTCAATTAAAATGCTTCCATTAATAGAAACTCAGAACTTCTCAAGGCAGTTTGTTGCATTAGTGACAGTAACAACTACTTAATTTTTTTTGTCTTTCCATAACTTCTACTCATAGGTCACAATGACCTCAGTACACACATCCAACTTCTCTTTCACATAGTGAGTCCTTAGAGAACTAGGACCATTTTTCCTTTGAGCTAATTTGTTACTGATTTTTCCTTTATCACAGGAGGGATATTTGGTTCTGCATTGATGGTGAAAGACATAGTCTCAAATTTTGTGCAGTGACACAATTTGTGGTGTAACACTAGGAGGAAGCTCTGAGCTCACTGATGTCAAAGGTAAAAACTATAACCACACACACACACACATACACAATTGGCTTCCTTGAATTTGTGGGACACCTTTCATCATGTGACCCAGACAGGACTTATTCCTCCAGACTTCCAGGAACTGTATTCACAAACTATGAACTCAATGGCCAAGTATATTTTATTTTATTTTATAATTTTTCATTTTTATTTATTTTTTAAAGTCCTTTAAAAATATTTAAATAGTTTTATATATTTAAATATTTATTACTTATTAAATAATAAATATTTAAATATATTTTATATATTTAAATAATAAATACCTAAATATTTTTTAAATCCTTTAAAAAATATTTTATTTACTTACTTGACAGAGAGAGACACAGCAAGAGAAGGAACACAAAGAGAGGGAGTGGGAGAGGAATAAGTAGGCTTCCTGCTGAGCAGGGAGCCCAGTGCAGGGCTCAATCCCAGGACTCTGGGACCATCCTGAGCTGAAGGCAGACGCTTGACAACTGAGATACCCAGGTGCTCTTATTTTATAATCTTTTAAAGATACATTTATGTATTTGGAAGAGAGAGAGGGAGAGAGGTGCATTAGTGAGGGGAGGAGCACAGGGGAAGAAGGTTCCCTACTGACCATGGTGCCCAGTGTGGTGCTCCGTCTCACAACCCTGAGATCATGACCTGAGTCAAACCAAGAGTCAGGTGCTTAACTGACTGAGCCAGTCAGCTCCCCCCAAATACATTTTAGATAAGTCCTTCTAAACTTCGAAGTGAATATAAGTCATTTGGAAACCTCACTGAAATACAGATCCTGACTCAGCAAGTCTGGATCTTGAGATTTTGAGCAAGTTGCTTGGTGATACCCATGTTCATTGGTCATAGGCCATTCTTTTTGTATTTGTGTGTCTTTTATCCTTTTTTTCTCTCTTTAAAAAAAAATATTCAAATTCAATATGCCAAGGTGTAATACTTCATTGGTTTTTTGATACAATGTTCAACGATTCATCAGTTCAGTATAACACCCAGTGCTCATCACATCACATGTCCACCTTAAAGCCCATTACCCAGTTACTCCATCCCCTCACACACTTTCCTTTCTGCAACCCCGTTTGTTTTCCAGAGTTAAGAGTCTCATATGGTTTGTCTCCCTCTGATTTCTTCCCATTGAGTTCCCCCCAACCCCTATTGTCTTCTGCACTATTCCTTAGGTTCCACATGTGAGTGAAACCATTAGATTAATTGTGTTTCTCTAATTGACTTATTTCACTTAACATAACCCTTTCCAGTTCCATTCATGTCAATGTAAATGATAGATATCCATCGTTTCTGATGGCTGAGTAATATTCCATGTATATATGAATCACATGTGAGACAGGAATCCATCACAATCCTAGAGGAGAATATAGGCGGCAACCTCTTCGACCTTGGCTGCAGCAACTTATTGCAAGACAGGTCTCTAAAGGCAAGAAAAACAAAAGCAAAAATGAACTATGGGTGCTTCATCAAGATAAAAATCTTCTGCATGGAAAAGGAAACAATCAATGAAACTAAAAGGCAACCTATGGAATGGGAGAAGATATTGGCCAATGACATTACAGATAAAGGGCTGTTATCCAAGATCTATAAAGAATTTCCCAAAGTCAACACCCAAAAGACAAATAATCCAATCAAGAAATGGTGAGACAACATGAACAGACACTTCTCCAAAGAAGACATACAAATTGCCAATAAACACGTGAAGAAAATGCTCCGTGTGTCTGGCAGTACACGTGCAGAGTGCAAAAGGCTATGGTTCTAGAGAGTGCTGGTTAGCATCCATACCAGTCTCTCCCATGCGTGCCACCACCCAGAGGCTCTCAAATTTGCTGCACACCAGTGGCTTAAAGATGAAGACCTGGCTTCTTTGCTGCACTCTCTCTGGCTCAGCACCACTGGTGGCCATCTTGGGTTCATGGGCTTAAGCCCCGTCCCTAACTGCCTGATTCCACTAATTTCCCCTTAAGATCTTTGCACTTTTTGAGTGCTTTCAACCAGACTCTAAGTTAATGCTGGTTCCCAGTCACAGGGAACTCTTTTATTGGGGTATTACTTTCCAATGGGTCGCCTCTGGTGGCTCCCTCCCCCTTTTGTTTATCTTCCGATATCAGTCCGATGTTCCGACTCCACTTTACCAGTACACTGGTGTCTTTTGCCCCCATAGAGATCCAGAAGTGTGTAATTTTAATCTCAGGCTGATTTCATGGGTGATCAGAGTTCTTTGGTAGGTAATCAGCTCACTTTAGGGGACCAGTTGAAACAGCACCTCTGACTTCTCTGCCATCTTGTCTCCCACCGTAAGTAGCACTATTTTAGATTATTTCAAGTTTGGTTGAATTAGCTAGTAATCTTGAGAGGAAAGGGAATAGTTATAAAATAAGCCAAATGCTACACTCCATAATGTCAGTATTAAAGAGACATAGAAAAAGTCTTAAAATAGAGACCTAGAGAATTGTCTGTCCCTAAGACCCATCAGCACTGATAGATAGCAGTGTGAAAAATGTGAATCCCAAGGATACTATTTTCCAGTTAATGACTTTTAAAGTCATTATGCTATTCTTCATGACAGATATGTTTGAAAAACACTGAAAGAGAGGAGGTGGGACATGAAATATTTATGAGTAGAATAAAATTATGAAGTGACCAGTGGAACAGAGTAGATAGCCTAGATAAGGACTCTCAACTCTATGGTCAAATAATCTTTGACAAAACAGGAAAAAATATATACAGTGGAAAAAAGACAGTCTCTTCAATAAATGGTGCTGGGAAAACTGGACAGCTATATGTAGAAGAATGAAACTCAACCATTCTCTTACACCGTACACAAAGATAAACTCAAAATGGATAAAAGACCTCAACGTGAGACAAGAATCCATCAGAATCCTAACGGAGAACATAGGCAGTAACCTCTTCGATATCAGCCACAGCAACTTCTTTCAAGATATGTCTCCAAAGGCAAAGGAAACAAAAGTGAAAATGAACTTTTGGGACTTCATCAAGATCAAAAGTTTCTGCACAGCAAAGGAAACAATTAAGAAAACAAAGAGGCAACCCACGGAATGGGAGAAGATATTTGCAAATGACAGTACAGACAAAAGGTTGATACCCAGGATCTATAAAGAACTCCTCAAACTCAACACACACAAAACAGATAATCATATAAAAAAAATGGGCAGAAGATATGAACAGACACTTCTCCAATGAAGACATACAAATGGCTATCAGACACCTGAAACAATGTTCATCATCACTCGCCATCAGGGAGATTCAAATTAAAAGCCCATTGAGATACCACCTTACACCATTTAGAATGGCCAAAATTAGCAAGACAGGAAACAACATGTGTTGGAGGGGATGTGGAGAAGGGGAACCCTCTTACACTGTTGGTGGGAATGCAAGTTGGTGCAGCCACGTTGGAGAACAGTGTGGAGATTCCTCAAGAAATTAAAAATAGAGCTTCCCTATGAGCCTGCCATTGCACTACTGGGTATTTATCCCAAAGATATAGATGTAGTGAAAAGAAGGGCCATCTGTTCCCCAATGTTTATAGCAGCAATGTCCATGGTCGCCAAAATGTGGAAAGAACCAAGATGCCCTTCAACGGACGAATGGATAAGGAAGATGTGGTCCATATACACTATGGAGTATTATGCCTCCATCAGAAAGGATGAATACCCAACTTTTGTAGCAACATGGACGGGACTGGAAGAGATTATGCTGAGTGAAATAAGTCAAGCAAAGAGAGTCAATTATATGGTTTCACTTATTTGTGGAGCATAACAAATAGCATGGAGGACAAGGGGAGTTAGAAAGGAGAAGGACATTGAGGGAAATTGGAAGGGGAGGTGAACCATGAGAGACTATGGACTCTGAAAAACAATCTGAGGGTTTTGAAGGGGTTGGGGGGTGGGAGGTTGGGGGAACCAAGTGGTGGGTATTGGAGAGGGCACAGATTGCATGGAGCACTGGGTGTGGTGCAGAAACAATGAATACTGTTACGCTGAAAATAAATTTAAAAAATTAAAAAAAATTATGAAGTGTAATCAGTAAAGGGGAAAAAAGTAAAAAGGGGACAAGTGATAGGAGTAAAAGAAATCTTGCTGCATGGGTCAAGTGCAGTGGGAAGAGATCAAATGATCAAAATGAAAGATATTGGAAAGATCCTGCCCCAAATTTTGTCCCAGCTTATGTCAAAATATTTTAACCATTAAATAAATGTGCTCCATTGTATCTGATAAATGCTCTTTCTACCTTCTAGTCTTGCCTAATTTCTCATTAGCAGTCCATTCTTGCTAATTATGAGTGGCTCTCTAGTTTCAGGCTTCTTTCCCACCAAATATGTCTATCTGTCACTTTAGGCTACTGTAACAAGATACCATAGACTGTGTAGCTTAAACAACAAACACTTACTTCTTACATTTCTGGAGGCTGGGATGTTCAAGACCAAGGTGCTGGCAGATTTGGTGTCTAGTGAAGGCCTGCTTCTTGTTATATATATGGCTACCTTCTCACTGTGTGCTTATATGACAGAAAGAGCATAGGAGATCTCTTTGGAGTTACTTGTATTAGGACATTAATACAATACCCTCATGATCTAATTACCTCCCCAAAGCTCTACTTTCTGATATTACCATATTGCGGGCATGATTTCAACATATAAAGGTGGGGACAGAAATATTGAGTCCATTGCAAGTCCTGAGAAATTTGATGTGTAAGTCTTTATTATCTTGGCAAGTACATTTAACACAGTTTACTTGGGAAAGATAGAGGCAGCTTAAGCATACGGGCAAGGGTAAAGATCAGGAAGAAAAGCTACAGAGCTAATACTAAAGAGAAGGAAATAAAGGAAAGAGAGCCTGGAGGAGAAAAGAAGGTAAACAAAAAAGTGTCTGAGATGAAGAAAAATTAGACACATAGACTTGTGCTTTCCATGTTGAACCCTCCTCTGTGCTTAAACTCAAACTTTGGGGCCACAAGACCCTGAAATGTTCACCAGGCAACCTACAGTCAAATCTCAGTTGACACTAACACTGAAAGCATATTCATACTCTGCTTCTCTGTGGGAAAAAATGAGGATAATACATCAAGGTGTTTCAATTTACCATAATATTTTGCATCTGCATATGTCTATTATCCTTCTATGTGTACACATAACTACCCCAAAACAATAAGAAGAAAATTAAGACCACAATGAACTTTTAAATAAGTCATCCACCATTCTGCTTTATTCATAAACAGGAATCTACTTCCTCATTTTTGATTACTTTGAGTTTTAGGAAAAATCTAACCCTCTCAAGGACTACCTAGATCCTTGATAGTATTATAAGCCTCACAAAGAAAATATAAGTTTACTAATCATAAATAATTTCCAAGGCAACAGTAATTAATTTTTAAATTGATTTTATATTTGCATTTTAGAAAAGTATTTTTTAAGTATTTTTCAAATTCCAAACATTTTTGCTTTGACTTTTATGTAGCTAAAGCTTTTTAAATTTTCTTCAAAAGGACCAGAAGGTAAAATTTTCTAGAAAGAGATTAGAGGACATATTTATCCAAACAGTGATGATATTATTTTTATTCTAAAGATAATGATTTGCTGTTTAAAGAACAATTTTGTTGAAATGCAACTCTGGAAATTCTTTTAGGGCTATGTTTGAAGTTTCTGAGGTTTGTTATACATTCTAGAAGGAGGAGGAGGCTTATAAGAGAAAATCTGGGATCAATACTGTGCACTGAAGTTCAAGAAACCAGTCTGTGTTGTATGTTATTATTTTCTCCAACTCTACCACTTAAGCCACTTAAAGTGTCTCTATCTAGGTCCATGCAAAATCTTCCTCTTTGTTTGTTTTTTTTTTCCACCATATTACCTGCTTAACTGCTTGATTATGGAGACTAGCAAGGCAAAACTGAGGAGTAGGCATTTGATAGCAGACCGGCCTGCCTACTTCCCTGCCAGTTTCTCCTACTACTCTCACCATCATGGTCATGCTCCAGATACAGTGTCCTGTCTGGGTTTCAGGCTTTATTGTGCATTATAACATTTATTCCATCAGTTCAATACTTTTGGAATGCAGTTTACTCCATTTTCATTATGGTTATCATTCTATCATTCAGATCTCAGCCTAAAATTTCTACTTAATCAAATTTACTAAAGTAGTTAAAGATATCTGCATTCGCTCACTAGTACCTGAGTTTTTCTTACTTTTTAGCTTACTTATTTATTGGTTAATTGCTCATCTCCCCCCACTAGACTATAAGCTCCTTTTTCTTCATTTAAATATAATTAATTAAAATATAATGAATTGTTAATTTCAGAAGTAGAAGATAGTGATTCATCAGTCTTATATAACACCCAGTGTTCATTACATCATGTGCCCTCTTTAATGTCCATCACCCACTTACCCCATCCCCTACCTCCCTCTCTTCCGACAACCCTTAACCTGTTTCCTATGATTAAGAGTCTCTTATGGTTTTCTCCCTCTCTGATTTCACCCTGTTTTATTTTTCCCTCTCTTCCTCTATGATCCTGTTTTGTTTCTTAAACTCCACATATGAGTGAGATAATATAATTTTCTTTCTCTGATTGACTTAGCAAAATCTCCTTTAGTTCTATCCACATCACTGCAATGGCTGTAGTTCTTTTTTTTTCCCATTGTATGTATGAATAAATATATATATATATATATATATATATATATATATATATATATATATATATATATCACATCTTTATCTATTCATTTGTTGGAGGATATCTCAGCTCTTTCCATAGTTTGGCTACTGTGAACATTGTTGTTATAAACATCGGGGTTCAGGTGAAGCATTGATCACTACACTTGTATCTTTTGTATCTTTGGTGTAAATACCTACTGGTGCAATTTCTGGGTCATAGGATAGCTCTGTTTTTAATGTCTTGAGGAACCTCCACACTGTTTTCCGGAGTGGTTGTACCAGTTTGCATTCCCACATTCAAGTGTAAGAGAGTTCCCCTTTCTCCACATCCTCACCAACATTTGTTGATTCCTCTCTCATTAATTCTAGCCATTTTGATTGATGTGAGGTGGTATCTCATTGTGGGTTTGATTTGTATTCCCCTGATGACAGTGATGTGGAGATTTTTTTCATGTATCTGTTGGCCATCTGTACGTCTTCTTTGGACAAGTGTTCATGTATTCTGCCCATTTGCTGATTGAATTGCTTGTTTTCTGGGCATTGAGTTTGAGAAGTTCTTTATAGACTTTGGATACTAGCCCTTTATCTGATAAGAACTTTGCAAATATCTTCTCCCATTCTGTCATTTGGCTTTTGGCTTTGGTTTTGTCAACTGTTTCCTTTGCTGTCTTAATGAAGTCCCAATCATTCATTTTTGCCTTTGTTTCCCTTGCTTTGCAGATATGTCTAGCAAGAAGTTGCTGCAGCCAAGGTTATAGAGTTTGCTGACTCTGTTATCCTTCAGGATTTTGAAGGATTTCTATCTCACATTTAGGTTTTTCAACGATTTTTAGTCTATTTTTGTGTATGGTGTAAGGAAATGGTCCAGTTTCATCCTTCTGTATGTGGCTGTCCAGTTTTCCCAGCACTATTTATTGAAGATAATTCTCCCCTCCCCCTTGGATATTCTTTCCTACTTTGTCTAAGTTTAGTTGACCATAGTGTTGAGGGTCCATTTCTGGGTTCTATATTCTGTTCCATTGCACTATGGGTCTGTATTTGTGCCAGACAAAATACTTGATTATTACAGCTTTGTAATAGAACTTGAAGTTTGGAATTGTGAAGTCACCAGCTTTGGCTTCTTTTTCAATATTCCTTTGGCTATTCAGGGTATTTTCCGATTCCATACAAGTTTTAGGATTATTTGTTCCAGTTGTGTGAAAGAAAAGTTGATGTTATCTTGATAGGGATTGCACTGAATGTGTACATTACTCTAGGTAGCATAGGCCTTTTAACAATAATTGTTATTCTAATCTATGAGCATGGGATGCTTTTACATTTCCTTGTGTCTTTCCTCAATTTCATTCAAAACTGATCTGTAGCTTTCCAATTACAGGTCCTTTGCTTCTTTGCTTAGGTTCATTCCTGGGTAACTTATGGTTGTATGTGCAATTGATAATGGGATTGACCCCTTAACTTCTCTTTCTTCTGTCTTACAGTTAGTGTGTAGAAATGCAACTGCTTCATGTGCATGGATTTTATATATAAGCTGCTTCTCAGTTATTCTGGCTGCCTAATTCACTGTTAAATCCTTAGCACCTACACTGTCCCACTCATAGAAAATATTTGCTAAACATATATTGAAAGGAAAAATTCCTCATCCTGGTCAAGAATGTTTGAAATCAAAGAACATAAGCAATTAGTGGAAACCAATGAGAACGAAGAAACTTTAGTCCAAAACCTATGGGATACAACAAAGGCAGTCCAAAGGGGAAATACATAGCCTTCCAAGATTCACTAAAAAATAAAAATAATAAATAAATGCAAAATTTTAAAAAACCTAGAAAAATCCCAAATACACATTTTCTCCTTACACTTTAAAGAATTGGAGAATCAAGAACAAATTACGTCTAACCCATACATGAGACAGGAAATAATAAATAATTAAGATTAGAGGAAAGATCAATGAATAAGAAGCCACAGATACAGTAGTACACATCAAAGAAACTAGAAGCTTCTTCTTTGAAAGAATTAATAAGATAGATAAATCATTGGCTAGACTAAGCCAAAAGAAAAGAGAAAGGATCCCAATTAATAAAATTATGAATGAAAGGGGAGAGATCATCACCAATACCAAGGAAATAGAAACAATCATCAGAAATTACTCTCAACAACAGTAGGCCAATAAGTTAAACAACCTAGAAGAAATGGATGCATTCCTGGAAAACTATACCCTTCCAAGACTGAAACAGAAAGAAAATGACAACCTGAATAGATCATTAACTAATAAAGAGATTGAAGCAGTGATCAAAAACCTCCCAAAAAGCAAAAGTCTAGGACCTAATGGATTCCCTGGGAGATTCTAACCATACATTCAAAGAAGAGGTAAGACCTATTCTCCTGAAACTGTTTCAAAAAATACAAGGAAAACTTCCAGACTCTTTCTGTAAGGCCAGCATGACATTGATCCCTAAACAAGCTAAAGACCTCATCAAAAAGGAGAATTTCAGACCAAGGACCCTGACGAGTATGGATGCCAAGATTCTCAACAATATCCTACCTAAAGGATCGAACAGGACATTTGTAAAAATATTATCACCATGACCAGGTGGGATTTATCCTTGGAATGCAAGCGCGGTCAAACATTGGCAAATCAATCAATGTGATAGAACACATTAGTAAGAAAGCAACTGATTTCTGTACATTAACTTTGTATCCTGCCACATTACTGAATAGCTGAATGAGTTCTAGAAGATTGGGGGTGTGTGAGTCTTTTGGGTTTCCATATGGAGTATCATGTCATCTTTGAAGAGAGAGAGTTTGACTTCTTCATTGCCAATTTGGATACCTTTTATTTCCCTTTGTTGTCTGATTGCTGTTGCTAGGACTTCTAGGTGGTGGGTATTGGAGAGGGCATGGATTGCATGGAGCACCGGGTGTGGTGCAAAAACAATGAATACTGTTACGGTGAAAATAAATTTAAAAAATTAAAAAATAAAAAAATAAAAAAAATAAACAAAATAAAAAAGTGCTGAGAGTGGGTATCCTTGTCATATTCCTGACTCAATGGGAAGGCTGCAAACTTTTTCCTATTGAGGATGATATTTGCTGTGGGTCTTTCTTAGATAGATTTTATCAAGTTCAGGAATGTTCCCTCTATCCCTATACTTTGAAGCATTTTAATCAGGAACGGATGCTGGATTTTGTCAAATGCTTTTTCTGCATCAATTGAGAGGACCATGTGGTTCTCTCTTCTCATATTGATTTGTTCTATCACATTGATTGATTTGCAAATGTTGAACCATCCTTGTAATCCAGGGATGAATTCCACCTGGTCATTGTGGATAATCTTTTTTTTTAATTTTTATTTATGAATTTATTTACTCTTATTATGTTCAGCAAGATTGATTATTTGTTTGTTTATTTATTTATTTATTTATTTATTTATTTATTTATTATCTCTCTATCCACTTTTAATCATACTAGCTTTTAAAAAATATATAGTTACCAGTCAACAGGTACATACAAAGTTAAATCAGTTAAACTGAAATTAGTTACCCACCCCCCCATTCCCCGTACACATACAATACACACTTACTAAAGACAACTATGTGACAATATTGATAAGCCAGGAATATAAAAACATTGTAGAAGAGAACACTGACATAGCCTCACAAATGCACTTCATGATGGACAAGATCTAGCTGTTATGGATACAGGAAGCATTTTCTGATTGCTTTTCTTTTCCTTTTCTTTTTCTTTCTTTTTTAATTTTTAAATTTCTTTTCAGAGTTACAGTATTCATTGTTTTTAACCCACACCCAGTGCTCCATGCAAACCGTGCCCTCCCCAATGCCCACCATCTGGTTCCCCCAACCTCCCACCCCCTGCCCCTTCAAAACCCTCAGACTGTTTTTCAGATTCCCTAGTCTCTCATGGTTCACCTCCCCTTCCAATTTCCCTCAACTCCCTTCTCCTCTCCATCTCCCCTTGTCCTCCATGTTATTTGTTATGCTCCACAAATAAGTGAAACCATATGATAATTGACTCTCTCTGCTTGACTTATTTCACTCAGCATAATCTCTTCAAGTCCTGTCCGTGTTGCTACAAAAAAGTTGGGTATTCATCCTTTCTGATGGAGGCATAATACTCCATAGTGTATATGGACCACATCTTCCTTATCCATTCGTCCATTGAAGGGCATCTTGGTTCTTTCCACATTTTGGCGACCATGGCCATTGCTGCTATAAACATTTGGGTACAGATGGCCTTTCATTTTATTACATCTGTATCTTTAGGGTAAATACCCAGTAGTGCAATTGGACGGTCATAAGGAAGCTCTATTTTTAATTTCTTGAGGAATCTCCACACGGTTCTCCAAAGTGGCTGCACCAACCTGCACTCCCACAAACAGTGCAAGAGAGTTCCCCTTTCTCCACATCCTCTCCAATATATGTTGTTTCCTGTCTTGCTAATTTTGTCCATTCTAACTGGTGTAAGGTGGTATCTCAATGGGCTTTTAATTTGAATCTCCCTGATGGCTAGAGATGGTGAACATTGTTTCATGTGTCTGATAGCCATTTGTATGTCTTCATTGGAGAAGTGTCTGTTCATATCTTCTGCCCATTTTTTTATATGATTGTCTGTTTTGTGTGTGTTGACTTTGAGGAGTTCTTTATAGAATCTGGATATCAACCTTTTGTCTGTACATTTGCAAATATCTTCTCCCATTCCGTGGGTTGCCTCTTTGTTTTGTTGACTGTTTCCTTTGCTGTGCAGAAGCTTTTGATCTTTATGAAGTCCCAAAAGTTCATTTTTGCTTTGTTTCCTTTGCCTTTGGAGACATATCTTGAAAGAAGTTGCTGTGGCTGATAACGAAGAGGTTACTGCCTATGTTCTCCTCTAGGATTCTGATGGATTCCTGTCCCACAGTGAGGTCTTTTATCCATTTTGAGTTTATCTTTGTGTACGGTGTAAGAGAATGGTCGAGTTTCATTCTTCTACATGTAGCTGTCAGGTTTCCCAGCACCATTTATTGAAGAGACTGTCTTTTTTCCATTGTATATTTTTTTTCCTGTTTTGTCAAAGATTATTTGACCGTAGAGTTGAGGGTCCATATCTAGGCTATCTACTCTGTTCCACTGGTCTATGTGTCTGTTTTTATGCCAGGACTGTACTGTCTAGGTGATCACAGCTTTTTAGTAAAGTTTGAAATCAGGTAACGTGATGCCCCCAGTTTTGTTTTTGTTTTTCAACATTTCCTTAGGGATTCGGGGTCTCTTCTGATTCCATACAAATTTTTTGATTATTTGCTCCAGCTCTTTGAAAAATACCGGTGGAATTTTGATTGTAATGGCATTAAAAGTATAGATTGCTCTAGGCAGTATAGGCATTTTAACAATGTTTATTCTTCCGATCCAAAAGCATGGAATGGTCTTCCATCTTTTTGTGTCTTCTTCAATTTCTTTCATGAGTGTTCTGTAGTTTCTCGAGTACAGATCCTTTACCTCTTTGGTTAGGTTTATTCCCAGGTATCTTATGGTTCTTGGTGCTCTAGTAAATGGAATCAATTCTCTAATTTCCCTTTCTGTATTTTCATTGTTAATGTATAAGAAAGCCACTGATTTCTGCATATTGACTTTGTACTCTGCCATGTTGCTGAATTGCTGTATGAGTTCTAATAGTTTGAGGGTGGAGTCTTTTGGGTTTTCCATATAAGGAATCATGGCATCTTTGAAGTGAGAGAATTTGACTTCCTCCTTGCCATTTTGGATACATGTTTTTTCTCTTTGTTGTCTGATTACTGTTGCTAGGACTTCTAATACTATGTTGAACAAGATTGGTGAGAGTGGGCATCCTTGTCATGTTCCTGATCTCAATGGGAAGGCTGCAAGTGTTTTCCTGTTGAGGATGATATTTGCTGTGGGTCTTTCATAGATAGATTTTATGAAGTTCAGGAATGTTCCCTCTATCCCTATACTTTGAAGCATTTTAATCAGAATGGATGCTCAATTTTATCAAATGCTTTTTTAAATAAAATAATTTTTATTGTATTTGTTTTATTATTACATTTGAGAAAGAAATATGGTGTTTGGGGAAAACAAAGTTCTAATAGTAGTTATATGTAAAAAGCTGATGATTGAAACCAAAACAAAATAATTATATTGACCTTCCATGTTGTTGTAACTAGGGATAATTTGTTAAGAAAATAACCTATAAATCCGACATAGTCATATGCTAGCCATAGTAAATAAATGAAAAAGATAGTACATCTGATGTTTTGGACAAAATGATTTTGTGTATCATGTTCAAATTACAGCCAGGTAAAATCAAATTAGTTGAAATGAATGCTAAATTCAATTGTAAAATTGTTTGATCACATACAGCTATAAACATTAATAGGTGTTACTTAAAACTACACTTCGTTAGAAAATGATTTGAAAATATCATTCAATAACCATTTTTATACATTTATTGTCAAATTAGTAAAATGCCAGATAAAACGAAGGGATATGGTATGTATATACTATATAGAATATAGTATTTAAATTTTACACAATATTTTATAGATAAAAAATAAAAGTATTAGTTTGATTTTACTTTAATTTTCCATCAACTGGATCCTAAATAATACTGTGTTCTTATCTTTCTCTTCCTCATTTTATATCCAATATATCCATTAGCTGTAATTATTATATTACTGATAGTTCATGTAATAAGCAGTTAAGGATGCATATTATGTGATATTATAAACTAATACCTCATATAAGGTATATATAGATAAGCTTTTTTAAAAAAATTATTATTTGTCAAATGCTTTTTCTGCATCAATTGAGAGGACCATGTGGTTCTTCTCTCTTCTCCTTTTAATTTGTTCTATCACATTGATTGATTTGTGAAGGTTGAACCATCCTTGTAGCCCAGGGATGAATCCCACCTGGTCATGGTGGATAATCTTTTTAATGTGCTGTTGGATCCTGTTTGCTAGGATCTTGTTGAGAATCTTAGCATCCACATTCATCAGTGATATTGGTCTGAAATTCTCCTTTCTGGTAGGGTCTTTGCCTGGTTTGGGGATCAGGGTAATGCTGGCTTCATAGAAAGAGTCTGGAGGTTTTCCTTCTGCTTCGATTTCTTTGAAACAGCTTCAGGAGAATAGGTGTTATTTCTTCTTTGAAAGTTTGGTAGAATTCCCCAGGGAATCCATCAGGTCCTGGGCTCTTGTTTTTTGGGAGGTTTTTGATCACTGCTTCAATCTTGTTACTAGATATCGGTCTATTCAGGTTGTCGATTTCTTCCTAGTTCAATTTGGGGAGTTTATAGCTTTTCAGGAATGCATCCATTTCATCTAGGTTGCTTAGCTTATTGGCATTTAACTGTTGATAATAACTTCTGATGTTTGTTTCTACTGCCTTGGTGTTAGTTGTGATCTCTCCTTTTTCATTCATAATTTTATTAATTTGGGCTTTCTCTCTTTTCTTTTGGATCAGTGTGGCCAATGGTTTATCTGTCTTTTGATTCTTTCAAAAAACCAGCTTCTACTTTCATTGATACGTTCCACTGTATCAATGGTTTCTACCTCATTGATCTCTGCTCTAATATGGATTATTTCCCTTCTTATGTGTGGAGTTGGTTTGATTTGTGTTGATTTTACAGTTTTTTAAGGTGTAGAGACAGCTGGTGTATTCTGGATTTTTCAGTTTTCTTGAGGGAGGCTTGGATGGCTATGTATTTCCCCCTTAGGACCGCCTTTGCTGCATCCATAGGTTTTGGACTGAAGTGTCTTCATTCTCATTGGTTTCCATGAATTGTTTAAGTTCTTCTTTGATCTCCTGGTTGGTCCAAGTATTCTTAAGCAAGGTGATCTTTAGCTTCCAGGAGTTTGAGTTCCTTCCCAATTTTCCTTGTGATTGAGCTCCAGTTTCAAAGCATTGTGATCTGAGAATATGCAGGGAACAATCTCAGTCTTCTGGTATTGGTTGAGTCCTGATTTGTAACCCAGTAGTGGTCTATTTTGAGAAAGTTCTATGTGCACTTAAGAAGAATGAGTATAGTATTCTGCTGTTTTAGGGTGGAATGTTTGTATATATCTATGAGGTCCGTCTGGTCCAATGTGTCATCCAATGATCTTGTTTATTTATTGATTTTCTGCTTCGATGATTTGTCTATTTCTGAGAGATGCATGTTAAGATCTCCTACTATTAATGTATTCATATCAATATGACTCTTTATCTTGATTAACAGTTTTCTTATGTAATTGGCTGCTCCCATATTGGGGGCATAGATATTTACAATTGTTAGATCATCTTGGGGGATAGCCGCTTTAAGAATGATGTAGTGTCCTTCTGTATCTCTGACTACAGTCTTTAGTTTAAAATATAATTTATCTGATATGAGAATCGCTACCCCAGCCTTCTTTTGAGGCCCATTGGCATGAAAGATGCTTCTCCTTCCCTTCACTTTCAGTCTGGGTATATCTTTAGATTCAAAATGGGTCTCTTGTCAACAACATATGGATGGGTCCTGTCGTTTTATCCAATCTACAACCCTGTGTCGTTTGATGGGCACATTTAGGCCATTCACATTGAGAGTGATTATTGATAGATACATTTTTATTGACATCGTGTTATCTTTGAAATCTTTCTTTCTGTAGATTGTCTCTATATTTCTGTTCAATGCTATTCTTTGGATTTTTCCATTTTTATAGAACCCCCCTTAATATTTCCTGCAGTGTCGGCTTGGTGGTTGCATAGTCTTTTAAGCCTTGCCGGTCTTGGAAACTCTTTATCTCTCCATCCATTTTGAATGTCAGTCTTGTTGGATAAAGTATTCTTGGCTGCATGTTCTTCTCATTTAGTGCCCTGAATATACCTTGCCAGCCCTTTCTGGCTTGCCAGGTTTCTGTGGACAGGTCTGACGTTATTATGATTGGCTTTCCTCTGTAAGTAAGGAGTCTCTTTGTCCTAGCGGCTTTCAAGAGATTGTATCTGCAATTTTGATTCCTCAATTTGACTATCAGGTGCCTTGATTTTTTTTGAAATCTATAATCTTGGGTGTAGAGGGCGTTCATCCTCTGGTACATGAATGCTGGTTCCATTCGTGAGATTGGGAAAATTTTCATGAAGAACTTGTTCCACTATATCTTCTAGACTTCTTTCTTTCTCCTCCCCTTCAGGGATTCCAATAATTCTGACGTTGAAACTTTTCATGGCATCATTTATTTCCCTGATTCTGTTTTCGTGGCTTCTAAGCTGTTTGTTCAAGGCTTCCTCCTGATTCTTTCTCTCTATCTGTTTGTCCTCCAGATCACTAATTCTATCTTCTGTCTCAGTTACCCTAGCTTTGAGAGGATTTAGATTAGATTGGAACTCATTGAGAACATTGTGAACCTCATCGCTGGTAGCTTTCAGCTCTGCCCTAACATTGTGAACATCATCCCTGGTGGCTTTCAGTTCTGCCCTAATCAATTCTGTTTGGTCATCCATGGCTTTCTCCAACCTAGCTATTGACTGGATAATTGTTAGCTTGAATTCTCTTTCAGACATATTGTCTATGTTGATAGCTGTTAGCTCTGTTGCAGAAGGCCCACCCTCTGTATTTTTCTTCTGTTGGGCACTCCTCCTCCTAGTCATTTTGGTGAGAGATGACTGAACAGATATAGCTGGATGTATCGGCCCTGGTGCAGTCAAGGTGAACCCTGGAACACTTCTGAGCAATCAGGGTTCCCCACCCAAACGAAAGAAAAAAGAAAGAAAAGAGAGAGAGGGGTACAGGAAAAAAAAGGGAAGATCAAAGAGAAGGTTCAGCCCAAATGGGCCTCACGGTAATATTTATGGAGTATACAAACAAAAAGAGACAAACAAAAAGACTGATGAAAGTATATGACAAGAGAAAAATATATATATATATAAGCAAGTAAAGGAAGAACCTCATCAAAAAGAACCTCAAGTATAAGATTTATATACTATCAGGACAAACACAGAAACACTGGCGGAAGAAAAGGATGGGGTAGTGGTTATAAATTCTCAGTGTGGTCGAGGAAGGTTATTTTGATTCTTCCTGGATGTATCTTGATATCTTTGTTAAAGGACTCAACTTTCCTAAGACCAAGGGGGTTTAAAAATTGGTTTACCTATAGTGGTAGCATTGATTGGGGAAAGGGGATTACCTTGAAGTTTAACTCTATATGAATATTAGAAAATAAAAATAAAAAAGGAATAAACTAGACTAAACTAAACTAAAATTTAGAAAAAAAATTTTTTTTAAATAGAAAAGCAATAGAAAAACACAGGTGTATGTATCAAAAAGTTCAGGTTAGAAGGTTATTATGGAATTTGATGTACTGGACATCTCACTGTGATGGTAAATAGGATAAAAAATTATCTATATAAAAGAAAATGACCAGAATAGTGGGAATGAGTTAAAAATTGTCCTATGAAGTAGTAGTGGTTGTTCTCATGTAGTTTTTTTTTTTTTTCTTTCGTGGTTGATTTTCTGGGGGCGGGGCCTGCCACGTGGGTTTTCAGTCAATGATGTTCCCTGAGTTAAGTCCTCCCTCCCCCCTCAAGGGGGTGGGCTCTGAGGAAACCGGTTTTTTCAGGCTTTTGTTCTCTGGAGGTTTTTATGTTTGTTCACTTTTTTTTTCTCTTGCCTTGACCGCTTTTGTTGGTTTTCGTAGGTTTAGAGGAAAGCAAACTGCAACCTGACCTCCCTCTCAGAGAGAAGCCTCAGTCTGGTCCCCTGTGGGTGCTGCAGAGCGCATATAAATTCCCCCTTGGCCGCTGTCAGAGCGGGTTCCGAGTTGCAGTCCCTGGGGATGCAGGTACTTCTGCTTGTACCCAAAACCATGGCAGCGGCGGCTCTCTGGGCAGCTCCAGACTGCCAGAGAGGTTCCAAGCAGCGATTTCAAACTGAGATTTTCCCGCTGGCCCCGGCTGGGAGTGCCTGTTCTTTCTGGGTCTATGTGTGCTGGTCATGTGCGCACCTCTCTCAGGGGAGGGTATGGGTCACACATGCCCTCAGGCTCTGAAACAATGGCGCGCGGGTCTAAGAGCGCCAGTGAGCCTTTACGCACCTCTCTCAGGGGAGGGTGAGGGGCACGCGGGTCTCAGGCTCTGTAGCACGGCTCCCCATTCTGCTGTGTGGCGAGGCTTCCAGCCCCTCACAGGAGCCGGACCCTACACATTCTAGGGCATGCTGGCAACTCAGGGACCAAGATCTGGTTTCTTCGCTGCACTCTCTCTGGCTCAGCACCAGGGGAGGCTCCCCTGGGTCCTGGGACTTAAACCCCTGTCTCTGGCCATCCTGATTCCCACAATTCCCCCACCCCCATGATCTTTTGCTCTTTCTGAGTGCTTTCAACCAGTCTCCAAGTTAATGCTGGTCCCCAGATGCAGGGCACTGTCATATTAGGGGTATTACTTTCCAATGGGTCACCTCTGGTGGCTCCCTCCCCCTTTTGTTTATCTTCCGATATCAGTCCGACATTCCCACTCTGCTTTACCTGCCCACTGACGTCTTCTGCCCATGTAGAGATGCAGACGTGTATAATTCTGATCTCAGTCTGATTTCATGGGTGATCAGAGTTCTTTGGTAGGTAATTAGCTCACTTTAGGGTACAGGTTGAAACAGCGCCTCCTCCTACTTCCCCACAATCTTGTCTCCTAACTCTCCCCGACCCTGTTTTAGGAACACGGGAGTGTTTTCCAAACTGTGTGTGACAACAAATGGGAAGTGACTTATACTTGACTCTGAGAAACCACATTGTGTCCTGTGTAGCTGTGAACCCAGAGAGTGAGCCATCTACTTTAAGCTAAGAAGCAACACTGTACAGAAGCCTGCATCCAAAGAACAACAATACCGAAAAAAGATGTTTTTTCACAAATGCGTGTGTGTGAAACATGAGGAACGTGTGATAGACTTCTCTCTTAAGGAGAAAGAAGTCTGTTTTGAAAGCAACTTTTAACTCACAATGCTTTAGAGAGACCATCCGTCAGCTCACACATTCTTGCCCAAAGATGGATAAAAGTACTTTCAACAGGATGTATGAGGCATAAGGCATAAGAAATAGACTGACCTCAGAGGTCCAAGTGTGTTATTGAAGGCTAATTTGAACAAATGTCTGGTTTCACCAAGATGGAAGCATTTCAGGGGTATGTGAGAAAGCCTAAGGCAACTGCCATGAATATAAATGAGATGGAAGAGAAAGGGAATTTCAGCTAAGACTACCAACTCTGAAGGTGGAAGCAGATACAAAACTGTGAGGGAAAGTACACAGAGAATGCCTTCGTACTTACCTAGACAGACAAGTCTGTGTAGAATGTGTCTTTCCACTGAAACCTTGTTTCATGAACACGGAAGTGCTTTCAAATGTACGTAAGGTTGCCTAAGCAAATGGTCAGATACCGAACACTTAACACAGCACTGTTGAGAATCAGTCCTTCAACTGACGTATTCCTGCCAGAAAAAAGAAGTCCTTTGAACAGTATGTCTGAAGCATCAGAGAATGGCAACTGTTCTTGGGTTGGAGGACCCAGTGAATATAGATACCCATTTGAATGACTAGCTGGTTTCACAGAGAAGAAGTGTTTTCTGGTGTATGTTTGGAAGCCTAAGGAAAGGGCTATTAATTTACCTCCTTAGGAAGAACATGGGAGAGGAACGGAGTTTCAGCCAACCTTTCTCTCCTGAAGGTGGAAGCATGCTCAATGGTATGTGTGAAAGTATACAGAGAGGGCCATGTTCTGACCTGGGAGCAAGAAGTCTGTGCAGAAGTCTTCTTCCCACTCAAACCTTATTCCATGAAGATAAATGATTGCAAGGGTATATGTGGAGTTCCTACCAAATTGCTATACACTTAACTTTAGGAGGCCACACTGTCAGGAAAACAAAACAAACAAACAAAAAACCGGTTTCAATGAACATCTTCTTTCCTAAAGGTAGAAGGCCATTCCAAGGTGTGTGTGATAGCATCAGGCAAGTGCTATGTATGCAAATCTGAGAAGAAATACTGTTGGGAAACCATCCTTCCACCGCCATCTTCCAGGAAGTCGGGAGTGTTTTCCACATGTGTGAGATAGCACGCACTAAATGACATGTACTTAACTCTGAGAAAATAGTGTGTGCAGAATTAAACCTTCAACTCACATCCTGCCCCATGAAGAAACACAGTGTTTTCTCGAGTAGGTGTGGAAGCCAGAGAACGTGCCTTCTGCTTAAGGCTAAGGAACAACACTGCACAGAAAACCAGTTTCAAAGAACAGCATCAATCATGAGGACAGAAGCACTTTCAAAAGTGTATGTGAAAGCATGAGGCACCTGTCATAGACCTCACTCTGAGGGGGAAACAAGTCTGTTTAGCAAGCACCTTCCAAATCCCAACCATGCTGTAGAGAAATCATCTATTCAACAAACAAGTTCTGGCCAGACTCCAGAAGTACATTCAAAAGTGTGTATGAAGCAAGAGGAGAAGTGAAATATTCTTAATTTGGAGGACTAAGTGTGTATAGAAGGCTCATTTGAAGGAATATATGGTCTTGCAAGGATAGAAACTATTTCTGGTGTGTTTGGAAGTGTATGGATGTAGATCCTTGACACAATATTGGAGAGAAACCAAATTTCATCTAACATCGTCTCTCCTGGAGGTGGAAGCATGTTCCGAGTTGGGTGTGAAACTCTAAAGAAAGTGTCAGGGACTTATCTGGGGGTAATATGTCTGTGTGGAAGGCATCGTCCCACTAAGATCTTGTGTCATCAAGATAGAAAGGAATGACAGTGTACATGTGGGGGCCTATATGCATGTCTAAGCAATGTGCCATTTACTTAACAGTGAGTAATCTTACTGTCTGAAAGAATGGTTTCAGTGAACATCTTTCCCAAAGATGGGAGGAACTTTGTAAAGTGTGTGTGTTAGCATCAGGAAAATGCCATATATGTAACTCTGAGAAGCAACCCTGTTGAGAATCCATCCTTCCACTACAGTTTCAGGAACATGGCAGTGTTTTCCAAATGCTGTGTGACAGCAAATGGTTAGGGACATATCCCTGACTCTGAGAAACCAGTTGTTGTGGAGTGGAACTTCCAACACACATTTTGCCTCATGAAGACAGACATGTTTTCCAATGTACGTATGGAAGCCAGAGAGTGTCCCATCTGCTTGATGCAAAGAAGGAACAGTGTAGAGAAAAATGTTTAAAAAAAAAAAATCATTCCTGAACTCAGAAACATTTTCAAACTGTGAAAGGAGGAGGAACATGTCATAGACTTTACCCTGAGGGGGGACTATCTGTTTAGAAAGCACCTTTTGTTTTTTCCTGAAGTTTATTTCTTCAGTGTTCCAAGGTTCATTGTTTGTGCATCACACCCAGTGCTCTCTGTGGTATGTGCCCTCCATAATATCCACATCAAGCTCACCCAAACCCCACCGTCCTCCTCTTCTAAACCCTGTTTCTTTCTCAGAGTCCACAGTCTCTCACAGTTAGTCTCACCCTCCGATTTTCCCCAACTCTCTTCTGTTCTCCTTCAACACCATGTCCTCCGTGTTATTCCATATGCTACACACATAGGTGAAACCATAGGATAATTGACTCTTGCTGCTTGACTTATTTCACTCAGCATAGTCTCCTCCAATCCCTTCCATGTTGATGGAAAATCTGGGTATGCATCCTCTCTGATGGAGCCATATTCCACTGTATATATGGACTGTATCTTCTTTACCCATTCGTCTGTTGAAGGGCATCTTGGCTCTTTTCACAGTTTGGCAATTGTGGCCATTGCTGCTTTGAACTTTGGGATACAGCTGGCCCTTATTTTCACTGCCTCGGTATCTTTGGGGTAAACACCAAATAGTGCAATTGCAGGGTCATGGGGTAGCTCTATTTCTTAATTTCTTAAGGAATCTTCACATTATTTTCTAGAGTGGCTGCCCCAACTTGCATTCCCAGCAATAGCAAAAGAGGGTTCCCCTTTCTCCACATTCTCTCCAACACTTGTTGTTTACTGTCTTGTTCATTTGGGCCATTGTAACTGGTGTAAAGTGGTATCTCAATGTGGTTTGGATATGAATCTCCCTGATGGCTAATGATGATGAACATTTTTTCATGGGTCTGTTAGCCATTTGTATGTCTTCATTGGAGAAGCATCTGTTCATGTCTTCTGCCCATTTTTTGGCACCATTTTCTATATTCTGAGGTTTGAACTGGAGGAGTTCTTTATAGATCTTGGATATCAGCCCTTTCCCTGTCATGTCATTTGCGAATATTTTCTCCCATTGCATGGGTTGCCTCTTTGTTTGGTTGACTGTATCCTTTGCTGTGCAGAAGCTTTTGACCTTGATGAAGTCCCAAAGGTTCATTTTTGTCAGTGTTTCCTTGGCCTTTGGAGACCTATTTTGAAAGAAGTTTCTGTGGCCGATGTTGAAGAGTTTACTGCCTCTGTTCTCCTCTAGGATTCTGATGGATCCCTGTCTCACATTATGGTCATTCAACCTTTTGGTTTTAAAATTTTGTTTATAGTGTGACAAAGAGTCCAGTGTCATTATTTTTTCTGTTAGTTAACACAATCCTGGAAGTCCTAGCCTTGGGGTCTAGTTGAAATTGCACTGTGCTTCAAAACATGTGTCCAGTGACCTGTTCCCTTCAGGAAGACAGGAGCGTCACAATGTGAGAGAGATGATAGCATGTGTAGAATAAGTAGGAAAAAAATCCATGAGTTTGCCTCCTTTAAACCACAGTCTGCTTAAAGTGTCCATGAATTAACATCTTCCTTTCTTTTTTCCTCTTTTTCCTTCAAGATTTTATTTATCTTCTAGACAGAGAGAAACACAGGGAGAGCAAGAACACAAGCAGGGGAGCTAGATTGGAAGAAGAAGGCTTCTCACCCGAGCAGGAAGCCCAAAACAGGGTTGGATCCCAGGACCCTGGGATCATGACCCAAGCCAAAGGCAGAAGAAATGTCCAACAACTTCTTTTCATTTGCATCTTAAGTGAGGACACATTAGCAAAAACAAGAAATGTGTTAACTTCTTGAAATGACTGAGTGATTAAAGCATTGGTGAAGTACCAACTTTCCTTTTTCACATCTATGCTCATCTACTTATGTGTAGAGTGTCTAGAAACGAGCCTTGTCCTTCCTTCCTTGAATCTATTTGGTCTTTAGAGAATCTTCAAAAAACATCAGAGTTTTGTAAAGTTCAGGAGTGTTTTCACACCTGTAGTTTTAAAACAATGAAATGGCATTGTGTGCACATTCCCAAATACACACTTTTTTAAAAATTCATACTTTAAGCAATAGCTTATTTTCCTTAGAACAGGAGTGTTTCATCTTATGTGGATAAGACTGATAAAAGCCATTTGTAGAACTCCTCATAGAGGCACAGTGTTTCAACAACTTGTCAAGGAATGTCTTTATTTCATGAATATATAGTGTTTGTTTGTTTTTGAATTATGTGTCAAGCATTAGGAAAAGGCATGTGCTTATCTACCTGAAACTACACGACTTAAATCGCCCACCAAGTAACAGGGTTTTCACCCAGATGTGTGTAGGTGTATACATGGTATGCATGTATACAAATAGGGAAACTCCTTGAAACTATATTGTTTTTAAATTGTCCCTGACCTGTACTTTCCCTAGGACACAAGATTTGTGTGTGTTATGTTTCCAACATGGGAGAATAGTCAGGGGATCCAGAACTTGCAGTGTCCTTTGGATACAACTAGATCAACATTCAACTTTAAAAAAAAAAACTAGGAAGAGGATTGGAGGAGTAATGAAAGATTCTGCATTGCTGGAGGGAGGGAACGAAACAGTCTGCATCCTTGAAGGCAGAGACGAGGTTAAGAGCCCTGAGTTGGGGGACTGGGAAGTCATGTAGCCCAGAAGGGAGGACAGCCGGCTCACAGAACAAAGTCTGGGAGAGGGAGCAGGTGGGAAAGAGTGCAGAGGGTTATGACCACACAATAAGCTGAAGAGAGGAGATCCTTTGGATCATTCAGGGGCAGATTGTTGCCCTTCCTGGGTTGGGGGAACTTCAGTGAGATTTGAATGAGATCATAGGATACTGGGTTGAGAGCTAATGAAATTTAGACTAACGTTGCAGGAGACCTGGCTAGCAACCTCTCGAGATGCTTGTGAGATCTCACAATATCTGGAATCAAATCAGTTGAAATTTGGATAAAATCCCACTATGTGTGATGAGTTCTCTTGAGATATGGACAGAGATCATAAGGTTGGGGTAAGAACTCATGAGATTTGGCAAGATGTCTCAAAAGATGTG
The DNA here is from genome assembly GCF_902655055.1 of Lutra lutra. Classification (NCBI taxonomy): domain Eukaryota; kingdom Metazoa; phylum Chordata; class Mammalia; order Carnivora; family Mustelidae; genus Lutra; species Lutra lutra. The sequence goes on along the minus strand of NC_062279.1, from coordinate 42,434,506 downwards.
CATGAGAGCTCACGAGATCTGGACGGAGATATGGTGAGGTTTGTATGAGCTCTCTTGAAATTTGGAATATGATCCGACAAGATTTGGCTAGAAATATCATGAGATGTGTGTGAGATCTCATGATATTTTGACCAATGGTCAAATATTTGGAACTGGGGTTTGGGCGGTATTTTTGAAGGGCTTTTTCTGTACTCTGCGGTTCCCAGAGCACACTTCAGATGGGTGAACCACCTTCTTTTCAGAACGCAGACATCCAGGTTGGTTAAGCGTGGCCGGGAACCTGGCTGCCCATAACCACCTTTGCCACAGCTGGCTGAAGAGCAAGCATTCAGCAACCACAAGCCAGTGGTGTTTTGGTTTTGGTTTTGGTTTGGTTTGGTTTTGCTTTGTTTTGTATTCTGGGGTGGGGGACAGAGCAGACACAGATTTACTTCCATAACACAGGACTAGAGTGTGAACTCACCAGCAATCCCTGAGAGCTGGCTGTGTGAGTCAGAGTGTCATTCCCACGGAATATAAACCAAGAACTTGTTAGAAATGTAGCAAGGTGGTGGGAATGGCCACAAGAAGACCAAACATCTACATTTGGGACAGGAACCAGATACTTCAAAGAATGAGATGGCTCAGTTGGTTTGTATTGCCCCAGACATGAGGCCACCAACCCTCCCAAACCTCCTGCCCAGCCTACACATAAACATGCTTTGCTGGGCCCCTTCAGATGTCCCAGGCCTCTCACCATCCAGACTATTCTAAAACCAGTCTCTGAGGGGCCCTGTGGCCATACCTATCCCACATTCCCAAGGACTCTGACAGGCTCCCTAGTTGACAATTAGGAAAAATTGCTCTGTGACACTGGCCCAGAATGGCTCAAAGGGTGAGGGTAGTTGTGAAAGGAGCAACTGGATGGAAAGGGCTACACAATATGGCCCAGATCTTTTTGGTGGGTAAAAATGGGATCATGTTCAGAAGAGAGGTACTAGCACAGTCCTCTAATGAGCTGGCCTTCTCAGGCATTAGAAACACCTCTTGGGTTCTGACAAAGGGAAACCTCCACTGGCTACAGCAGAGAGTTAATCAGCAAGAGGCTTCCAGTGTCCTTTCAGAAATTGATGGAGAGCTTCTGGCCTTGGATATTTCTCCTGCAGTTCAGGTCAGTGAATAGAGACAGCAGGAGTTCAGGGGATGCAGGTGAGTCCTCTCTGCTGATGCTCATGTGTTTGGAACTGAACTGGGTCCTCTGTCAATCTCCATTGAATATACTCTGTCTGCTCTCACCAGGACCTGGAAAGGACTCTACCTGCCCTTGCCATCTGGTCTTCAGAACTGAGAAATTCCAGGGAGTCACAGAAGAGCATGCTGACCACCCATTACAGTCCTTCCTACAGCCAGCAAAGCAGCATGCAAACAGGCGAAAGAGCTACTAGTTTCCTTGGGGCTGCCAGATACTGATTGCTCTCATTTAGGACAGGCCCAGAATGGAAGCTTGTCACCAACCACTGAGTGGTGCCTCTGTGAGTGACAGCTACATGGCCCATGAATGTGAACCAAGGTCCAGTTGGAAATACAGCAAGCTTATGAGAATGGCTACCAGGAGGACCAAAGTTCTCCATTCCAATGGGAATGAATAAATCTGGCAAGATGGTAAACTCTTTTTCCCTGTGCTATGGCGATGTGACCAAACAAAACCTTTTTTGCCTCTCCAATCCTCTGGCCCAGCCTACACACAAACATCCTATGCTGGCATATTAAAATCCCCTACCCCTCTCAATGTCCATATATTTCTGAGAACAAATTGCAAGGGATCCTGTGGCCCAATCTAATGCACAGGTCCAGGGACTCAGCCAGACTCCCAGTTTAAAGGAGAGACTATTGCTCTGAGACACAGGATCTGAAGGGCCTCAAGGCTGAACCTAGGATGGATGAATGGATGCATGGATGCATGGATGAATCAGTGGATGGACAGAGATAAAGAGGATCAGAGTTCTTCAAGAGAAATGAGAATGTGATAATGTTGAAAATGAAGTGAAAAGTACAGGTATCTGGTGAGCCAACCAGATCAGGAATAAGAAACACCTGCGGGCTGGAGCAAAGGGAACCTCCACTGTCTACACCTGGGAGCCCTGTCAGCACAAAGCCTCAGTTCTTCCTCCTGAAAGAAAGTGAAAGCTTCTGGCCTGGGCTCTTTTTCCTGTCCTTCCCACCAGTGAATACAGGTTGGAGTGCCTCAGGGATAGCAAGGTTGCTTTGGGGGCACGATCTCAACTGTTTTGAACTGGGACTCAGTGCAGTATTAAATGCAAGGGTCCTCTCTGGGCAGGACATGCCGTGAAGTGTTCTGTGCATGGGTGAACTCATTTCTCTTCCTAATGAAGGCAAGTCTACCATCTGGGAGAGGGAAACAAGCTGGATACAGATCAGCAGGCCGACACCAGCCATCCAAGAACTAAGCAGGCATGTGTGTGTGTGTGTGTGTGTGTGTGTGTGTGTGCGCACCTGTGTGTGTGTGTGTGTGTGATTGTGTCTGTGCTCATTTTCTGAGTAATGTGTGGTGTGCTGTATGGGTGCGTGTGTAGACAATGTGGTTTGTGTATGATGTGAGTGGGATAGGTGCTCTCCTTGGGTGGTGTGTGCGTGGTCTATGGTGGTGTGTTGAATATGTGGGTGTAGCTGTATGGTCGATGTGTGGTGTGTGTGTGCAGTTCTTGAGTGCTCTGTATGTGGTCTCTTTTGTGTGCTATGTTTGTGGTTTGTGTGTGTTGGAGATGTGTTTTGTGTGGTGTATGTTTTGTGTTTGTGTAGTGTGTATGGGTGGGGGTATCTGTGGTGTGTATGTATGATATACATGCAGTGTGTTTGTGGTGCATGTGTTGTGCATGTGTTATCTCTGCGCCCTGCCCAATGGTATGGGTTTGGGTGGTATGTGTGGTTGAGTGTAGTGTATTAATGGTGTGTGCATGCTGTGTGTGTGTGTGTGTGTGTGTGTGTGTGTGTGTGAGAGAGAGAGAGAAAGAGAGAGAGAGAGAGAGAGCCTGGTGACTTTCCATGGGTCCATGTGGTCTGTTGGTGGGAGATCTGTGGTGTGTGTCATGTACTGTGGTTTGCATATGGTATGCTTGCTGTGTAACCTGCTTTTCTGTGGTTGAAGTGTGAGTTTTTGGTATATATATGGTATGTGTAGATAGGTGACCTGTGTGTACAGAGTACCTGCCTGTAATTTATGTTGCATGTGTGGTTTGCATTATACTGAGTAAAGTATTTATGTGTATGTTGGTGTTTGTGTGGTTTCTGTGTATGCATTTGGCCTATGTCTGGTGTATGTGTGAGGCTAGTGTGTTGCTATTCTGCAGTAAGTGTGTGGTGATGTGAGGCGTGAGTGATAGAGTTGTGGCATGTGGATGGTGTATGCGGTGTGGGTAGGTGCTGTATGTGTGGTGACTCTTGGTGCAGCTGTAGTGTGCGTGAGGGAAATATGTGCCATGTTTTTGTATAGGGGTGTCCAGTGTCTTTGTGGTGTGTTTGTGTTTGGTGTGTGTGTCATGTGTTTGAGATGTGTGTTTTGTGTGGAATGCATGTAGTTTGTGTGTTGCAGTGGGTAATGTGTGTGGTCTATATGATGTGGTAAGTGTGTGTGTCTCTGCGTGTGTATATGTGGTCTCTGTGTTGTACATGTCATGTGTCTGTTGTTTGTGACTTAAATGTGGTAAATGAGTCAACTATGTGTGGGTATGAATTTGTTGCCTGTGTGTTATACTTGTTGTTTCAACATGGGATGTTCATGGAGTGTCTATTGTTGTGCACTGTTTGTATGGTGTGTGGTGTGTGTTTGTTCTGTGGGTGGCATGTGTTGTAGGTGTGATGTGTCTGTGTTGGAGTTGTTGTGCTTGTTTGGTGGCCTTTGGGGTGTGTGTACTATGAGTGTTGTGCATGGTATTCATGTGTTTTCATGGTGCATGTGTGAGTGCAGTATGTGTCAGGTGCCAGTCTGTGTGTAATTGACAAGTGCTGGTGTTGTATGGGTGGTGCGACTATAGTAGATGCTGTGTGTTCAGCTTCTGGGGTCTTCTTGTGGTGTGGGTATTTGGCATTTGTGTGGCATTCACGGCGTTTGTGTGTGTGCAATATACATGCAAATGTGTGGTGTATGTGTGATGTCTGTGTGTGTTTGGTGTATGCAGTATGTGTCATGTGTATTTAGTATTTGTGGTGTGCATGTATGTAGCTGTTGTGTGTGTGTTTGGCAGTGTGTGTGTGAGGTGTACGTGTGAAGTATTTGGTGGTAGTGGAGTGGTGAGTATGTCATCTAGGAGATGTGAGTGTGTTATCTCTGGTGCGTGTGAGTTTCTGTAGGGTAGGGGCTGCAAGTGCGCGCACGTGCGTGTGTGTGTGTGTGTGTGTGTGTACTCACAATATTCCATTTTTGTGATATATTTGCGTTAAATATACTGGGTGCTCTAGGTGTGACTGGCTGTATAGGAGGTAAATTAAACCTGTGCGTGTGGTGTGTGTGTGGTGTGTATGTTTTTTGGGTCATGTGTGTATAGTAGGTGTGTGGTCCACATTGTGGTGTTGTAGGTGTGCGTGTGTGTGTGTAGTGAGCTTGGTGTGTTTTATGTATGTCTAAGTGAGTGCTAAATGTGTTGGGTGAGAGATTGTGTGTATGTTGGTGTATGTTGCATATGTGCATGGTATGTGTGGTGATTGTGTGGTAATATGTGTTTATGTGTTTGTGGCATAGGTATGGTGTGTGTGCTGTGTGCATATTGTCTGTGTTCGATGTGTGAAGTGTGAGTGCACTGTAAATGTATGTGTTCTGTGTAGAAGTGGTGTATGTATGGTGTATGTGTCGCATGGGTGTGCTCTATCTGAAGCATGTAGGTGTTTGGTGTATGGCTGTGGTGTGTGTGTTAGGTATTGGTACTGTGTCTCCAGGCTCTGTGTTGTGTGCGCTGGGCCTGTGTAGTTTGTGCTGTGGGCATGTGATGGAAGTGTGCCCAGGCCTGCTCTTTGTGTTCTGTCTGTGGGGTGTGCAATTGCACGTGGTACATGCGGGTGTAAAAGTAGCGTGGGTGTGGTGATTGGACGGCTAATCATGAGTGCACTGGCCATAGTCCTTTCTGCAGCAACTGTACAGGGACAGGAAGGTTATCATCCTGGGGAGATAGCAGATGACGATTATGGTCAGTTACACAGAAACAAAATCTTCGGGTGATGGCAGTATGAGTGAGAGCTCCATCCCCCCTGAATGTGAGCTAGGTCTTTACCTAGTCAGAAATATTGAAGGTTATAGGAAGGCCTACTGAGAGGAACCACATTCCACACTTCACACAGGAGAGGGGGAACAGAAAAACCTGTGAGGGAGAGATCTTTGTTTCCCTTTGCCCCAGGAATGAGGCCAACTCCCACCCAAATACTATAGGTTGGCCTACACACAAGATTTTAATGCTGAGCCTCTTCAAACCCCCGAAGGTTCCTGATGTCCCAATTGTTCTGAAACCAACTTCTGAGGGGCCCTGTGGAAAAACATCACTACAGTCCTAAGATCTCTGTGTGAGTCGTTAGAGCAAGGCTATTGCACTGAGACACTGGCTCAGAGTGATCTCTTGGGTTCATCTAGTTTTGGATAAAAAGAAAAGGGTAGGGCCACCTGGCTGGCTGCAGGATCTAAGCATCTGACTCTTGGTTGCAGCTGAGGTCATGACCTAATGGGTTGTGAGATGGGACCCCACATCCAGCTCTGTGCTCAGCAGGGGGTCTTCTGGAATCTCCTCTCATCCTGCCCCTACCCCAAGTCATGTGTACTCTCCTCCCTCGCACGCAGATAAATAAGTAAATAAACACTGAGAAAAGGATGAAAGGGTCAACCTGGACACACGGAAAATTAAAGTTCATGAGAAGAGTTGAGAATGGCCTTATGTCGTGAATGGGGTTGCACCATCCCCTAGCAACTGGGCCACCTCCAGAAGAGCTAATGCCTGTGAACTTGAGCAAAGAGAAATCTCCATTGTTTACATTTGGCACCCCTGTTGGCAAAAGGCCAACATTATCCCCTCAGGAAAACAGGGACAGATTCTGGACTTGGCTATTTTCCCTACCAGTCTCACCAGTGGACAGAGACAGCAGAGGTTCCACTGTGCCATGCGGGTGCTTGCCACTGCTGCTCAAACGTTGAGAATGGGACCTTGGTGCAGTATGCCTCGAAAGGGCACTTTCTGCACTCACCATGTCCTGGGGCATACTGCATGTGCATGGCTTATCTGCTCTTTATAAAGAAGGCATTTGGATCAGCCAGAGGGAGGGAAGCAACCTGGTTATTGGGTACGATGATCACACCAGCTGGCCAAGCAAGTCCTCAGGATCACAAATGTCTTTGTTCTTTTGGGATATCTGACACTGATTGCTCTCCCTTACCACTGGATCAGATTGGGAATTCACACCAATCCTTGGGTGCTGACTGCATGGGAACCCCCTCACCCCCTTGATGGGAAAGAGGCCTTGTTAGAAATCATGCAAGAATATGGGGATGGCTACCAAAAGAGTAAAGTTCATTTCTAAGAGGAAGGGGAAATATTGGTGAGATGCCCTCATGTCATTTCCCAGAGATGAGGACAGCTCTTTTCCCAAAAAGAAATGCCCCCCCCTACCCTCAAACATTCTCTGCTGGGCAGTGTTGAATGCCCTAGACCTCACAATGTCCAGATAGTACCAAAGCGAACTTAGGAGTAGTCTGGTGACCTCACCTCTCCCATGCTCACAAAAACATGACAAGGCTCTCAGGTTTCCTTTTTGTTGTTTATTTCAATTTCTATTTAAATCCTAGTTAGTTAACATTTGGTGTTTTCTTCATTTCAGGAGCATAATTTAGTGATTTTTCTCTTACTTATAACAACCTTATAGCTCCTCGTAACAAGTGCCCACCCATCACCTATTTAGCCCACCACCCCCAGTCTCCCTCCATCTACCCTGTTTGTTTTCTGTTGTTGAGGGTCTCGTGGTTTCCTTCACTCTCTCTTCCCTGTTCATCTGTTTCATCTCCTAAGCTCCACATCTGTGTGAAGTCATACAATATTTGTCTTTCTCGGACCGACTCATTTCCTTAGCACAGTACTCTAGCTCCATATGTCACAACTATATTTGCATGCCTATATATGTCCCAACTCCTTAATGCAGTCCTCAATGGATGGAATTTGGAGCGTGTCCTATAGTTTGGCTATAATTGATAAGCCTGCTGTAAATATCAGTGTGCATGTGCCTCCCTTGAGTCTCTATTTTTGTAACCATTGGGTAAGAATCTAGAGGTGCACATGCTGAAGCATAGGGTGGCTTCCCTTTTAACCATCTGAGAAATTTCCTCTCTGTTTTCCAGTGTGGCTGCCCCAGGTTGCATTCCCATCAGCAGCGTAAGTGGGTTCCCCATTCTCCACACTCTCACCAACACCTGTTGTTTCCTGTGTTGTTAATATTAGCCATTCTGAGTGGAGAGAGATGTTGTCCCCTTGTACTTTTGATTTGTATTTTCCTGATGACTGATATTGACCATCATTTCTTGGGTCCCTTGGCCATCTGGACGTCCTCTTTGGACAACAGCTGTCTCTGAGGGCACAGCATTTGCCTTATGCTTTAGTGTACATGTTGGAAAGGGAGTTTAGTGTCTGTTTCTGTTTCCCCACCATCATGTTTCTTATGGCACTTCCTTCTGAGTCCATAACCTTTTGAGGGATGTGCTTCCATCATCCAGTGAAGGAGGTTCAAGTTCTGTGTTCTGTCTCAGAATCAAGGGTATCACCCATCACAGTAAAATGCATTCTACTCAGTGGCAAGATGAGGGTCATGAATATAGCACTACCTCTCAGTGCTCTTTCTCAGAGTCAAGGCTTTCATGCCAAACAGGTACAAGCAGAAACATATGGGATGTGTGACTCTGCACATCTCTTCATTGAACACATAAAGGTTTGAGAAAGTTCTTCATTGAAAAAGACTTGTGTCTCAGAATTGAGCATAAAGCAGTTCCCTACCGCTCCCACACACACATTCGAGGAGGCTGTTTCCCTGCATCCAGATATTCATTGAAAGGTGCATTCTACTCAGAGTTGCCTAATAAGGGTTATGAGTATAGGACTTTCCTTGCATTTTTGCACATGGCCGAAAACGCCCAAATAGCCCAGAGAGTGCATATTCATTGAATGACATTTTCTCTGCAGTATGCTGTGACAATAGGAAGGCCTTCATTTAGTGAATGTCCTTTAGGCATGAACATGTTATTTGAAATTACTTATCACTTCAGGAAAGAGGATAGTGCAAAGACGGTCTCTGGACATTTTTGAAACTGTGAATTAAGTGCATAGCACTCATCTTAGGCTACTAACACATACACTGGGAGAGCATGAACTGTGGCCATCCCAGCTGTCGACATCTGTTGAAAATGCTTCAAATGTCAGGAAGGAAGTTTGCATAAGGACGGACCCTCGACAAGTTTGAAACTGTAGAAACATGGAAACTTCTGGACCTGATAGTGTTGAAACATAACGTGTAAGGCCCTTTGTTTAGTCTTCTCAAACACACATTTTAAAAATCGTCCTACACCACTCTCCATTCACACTGTGTGTCCTGTCGGCAGGGTGTTTGTTGAAGGTGGCAGCCTAAACACCTCCTTCTTTCTTTGTGCAAGCAATAGGAAGCTCTCCTTCAGCTCTTACAACATACACACCTTGGAAAACACTTCCATCTTCAAGGATGTCGAGATCACTGAAAGGCATTTGCTCCACCGTGTGGTGTCTTAGAGCAGTGTTCACACAGCACAGTCCTTTGTCTCGACTCGTATATTGGAATACACTTATAGGCTCAGGTAAGGAGACAGTACTAGAAAGGTGTGGACATGCACACTCATTTCTCAGAGTCAAATAGAGGGGGCATCTTCCTTACACTTTCACAAACAATTTCCCAACTACTTTATTCTTCAAGAGACAAGTGGGTAGCTGAAGGACGGTTCCACAAAAGCTGTTTTCTTTCTGAGAGTTATATGAGGAAACCGTTGTACCTTCATCACAAATTCATGGAAAGTGGCATTCAATGGACAGCCATTTTCCTCTTCAAGATCAGTCTGTGGCTCCTTCCTCAGGCATGGGCACACATGTTGAAAATGCTGTGTCTTCCCAAAAGCAAACATTGCTTGAAAGCAGGTGCTCATTCCTATTCTTTCAGAGTGCTGTCTAAACATGCTCCATCAGCTGCCTTGTGACATGCCCCTATCTTCCTACATCAAGACATTAGTGAGAAGATGCTTTGTGTACTGCCTCATTTCTCGGAGTTCTATACATGGAGCTTTCTTTGGACTGCCAAAAGTTATTATGAAATGTCCTCTGTCACCATGACATATGCTCTTGGTTGCAAGTTACATTCTGAACCAGTAGGTTTCTCTGAGTGCATAGCATTTTTATTAGGCTTTAGCATACATTCCAGAAAGTGACTTTAGTTTCTGTTTCTGTTTCCCCACTGTCATGTTTCCTATCGCACTTCCTTCTGAGTCCAAACCACATTGGGGCTGTGCTTCCATCGTCCAGTAAAGTAAGCTCAAGTTCTGTGTTCTGTCTCAGAATCAACGATATCCCCCATCAAAGGAGAATGTATTCTACTCAGAGTGGAGGCAGAGGGCCACGTATATAGCACTTTGCTCTCAGTGCTCTTTCTCAGAGTCAAGGCTTTCACACAAAACTGGTACATGCAGAGACATAAACAGGATGTGTGACTCTGCACGTCTCTTCATTGGAACACTTTCAGGTGTGTGAAAGAAGATCAACATCAAAAAAGTTTTGGTTTCAGAGTTGAGCATAGGGCAGATCCCCACCGCTAACACACACACGTTTGAGTAGGCTGTTTCCCTGCATCCAGATGTTCGTTGAAAGGTGCATTCTACTCAGAGTTGCCTGATCAGGGTTATGTGTATATGAGATTTCTTGCATTTTTGCACATGGCCTCAAATGCTCCTGTTGCCCAGAGAGCACACATTCAATGGTATTTTCTCTACAGTGTGCTCTGACAATAGGAAGGGCTTCCTTTAGTGAATGTCCTTCAGACATGCACAGGTTAGTTGAAATGGCTTATCACTTCAGGAAAGAAGATAGTACAAAGACGATCTCTGGACAGTATTGAAACTGTGAATCAAGTGAATGGCAGTCTTCTTAGGCTACTAAAACACACATTGGGAGAGAATGATCTGTGGCCATCCAAACTGTCTATATCTGTTGAAAATGCTTCAAACGCCAAGAGAAAAGTTTGCATAAGAATGGACTCTCTACAAGTTTGAAACTGTACAAACATGGAAACTGTTGGAACTGACAGTGTAGAAACATAAAGTGTACAACCCTTCTTTTATCATCTCAAACACACATTTTCAAAACTGTCCTACACCACTCTCCACTTACACCTTGTGTCCTGTGGGCAGAACATTAAGATCACAAGGTGTTTGTTGAAGGTGGTGGCCTAAAAACCTTCTTTATCTGTGCAAGCAATAGGAAGCACTCCCTCAGCTCTTACAAGGTAAACACCTTGGAAAATGCTTCCATCATCAGCGACATCGAGATCACTGAAAGGCGTTTGCTCGGCTGAGCAGCGTCTTAGAGCTATGCTCACACAGCACAGTCCTTTGTCTATACACTATATCGGAAAACATTTCTAGGCTCAGGAAAGGAGACAGTAGTTGAAAGGATCGGCCCTGCACATTCATTTCTCTGAGTCAATAGAAGGGGCGTCTTCCTTGGTTTACACTAACAATTTCCCAATCGCTTCATTCTACAAAGGACAAGTGGGTAGCTGAAGGATAATTCCACAAAAGTTGTATTCTTTGTGGGAGTTATATGAGGAAACCACTGTACCTTCATCACACGTTCCTGGAAAGTAGCATTTGAGGAACAGCCTTTTTCCTTCCAAGGTTGGTCCATGGCTCCTTCCTCAGGCATGGGCATAAAGGTTGAAAACGCTTGTGTCTTCCCAGAAGCAAACGTTGCTTGAAAGCAGGTTCTCAATTATGTTCTTTCAGAGTCCTGTCTAAATGTTCTCCCTCACCTACTTTGAGACATGCCCCTATCGTCCAACATCAAGATGTTAGTCAGAAGATGCTTTGTGCACTGCCTTGTTTCTCAGAGTTCCATAAGTGGAGCTTTCTTTTGGACTGCCACATGTTTATCGGAAACGTCCTCTGTCACCATGTCATATGCTCTTGGTTGCAAGTTACATTCTGAACTAACAGGTTTCTCTGAGTGCATAGTATTAGGCTTATGATTTAGCAAACACTCTGGAAGGGGCGTTTAGTTTCTGTTTCTGTTTCCCCACCATAGTGATTCTTATGGCACTTCCTTCTGTGTCAACAACCACTTTGGGGATGTGCTTCCATCGTCCAGTGAAGGAGGATCAAGTTCAAAGTGTAAGGTCGCAAGGTAGGTGAGGGAGCACGTTTAGACAGCACTCCAAAAGAACACGGCCGAGAACCTGCTTTCAAGCAATGTTTGCTTTTGGGATGGTCACAGGTTGTGCTCTTCCAGTGTATGTGTTAGTAGCCTAAGATGAGTGCCATGCACTTAATTCACAGTTTCAAAACTGTCCAGAGACTGTCGTTGTACTGTCCTCTTTCCTGAAGTAATAAGCCACTTCAACGAATGTGTGCACACCTGGAGGACATTCACCTAACAAAGCCCTTCCAATTGTCACAGCCCACTACTGAGGAAATGTCATTCAATGAATGTGTGCTCTCTGGGCTATAGGAGAGTTTGAGGCTATGTGCAAAAATGGAATTAAACTCCTATACATGTAACCTTGATCAGGCAACTCTGAGTAGAATGCACTTTTCAATGAACATCTGGATGCAGGGAAACAGCTTCCTTAAATGTGTGTGTGGGAGCATTAGGGAACTGCCCTCTGCTGAACTCTGAGACACAAGATTTTTTCGATGAAGATCTTTCACGAACCTGGAAGTGTCCCAGTGATGAGACATGTGGAGTCAAACATCCTGTATGCTTCTGCACATACTTGTTTGGTGTGAAAGCCTTGACTCTGAGAAAGAGCACTGAGAGCAAAGTGCTATAGACATGAAAGTCATCCTGACGTCTGAGTAGAGTGCATTCTACTGTGACGTGTGATACCCTTGATTCTGAGACAGAACACAGAAGTTGAACTACCTTCACTGGACGATGGAAGCACAACCCCAAGTGGTTGTGGACTCAGAAGGAAGTGCCATAAGAAACATGATGGTGGTGAAACAGAAACAGAAACTTAACTCCCTTTCCAGAGTGTATGCTAAAGCATAAATTATATGCTGTGCAATCAGTCAAACCTGTTGATTCTGAATGTAACTTGCAACCAAGAGCATATGTCATGGTGACAGAGGACATTTCAGATAACCCTGAGGCAGTCCTAAAGAGAGCTCCGAGCACGGAACTCTGAGAAACAAGGTGGTGCACAAAGCATCTTCTAACTAACATCTCGATGTAGGAAGATATGGGCATGTTGCAAGGTAGATGAAGGAGCACGTTTAACAGGACTCTGAAAGAACATTTCCGAGAACCTGCTTTCAAGCAACGTTTGCTTTTGGGAAGACACAAGCGTTTACAAAGTGTGTGCCCATGCCTGAGGAAGGAGCCACGGATTGATCTTGGAGAGAAAAAGTCTGTGAGTTGAATGCCACTTTCCATGAGCGTGTGATGACGGTACAATGGTTTCCTCCTATAACTCTCAAAAAGAAAACAGCTTTTGTGGAATCATCCTTCAGCTACCCATTTTCCCTTGAAGAATGAAGCAGTTGGGAAATTGTTTGTGATAGTGCAGGGAAGACGACCCCTCTCTTTGACTCTGAGAAACGAGTGTTCAGGGCCGCACCTTTCAACTACTGTCTCATTTCCTGAGCCTAGAAGCGTTTTCCAATATATACGTGGAGACAAATGACTGCTGTGTGAGCATAGCTCTAACTCCACAAGGCAGAGCAAAAGCCTTTCATCGATCTCAATGTCCTTGAAGATGGAAGCGTTATCCAAGGTGTGTACTTTGTAAGACCTGAAGGAGAGCTTCCTATTACTTGCACAGAGAAAAAAGAAGGTATTTAGGCCACCACCTTAAACAAACACCTTGTGATCTCAGTGTTCTGCTGACAGGACACAAGGTGTGAATGGAGAGTGGTGTAGAATGGTTATGAAAATGTGTGTTTGAGAAGGCTAAATGAAGGGCCGTACACGTTATGTTTCACCACTGTCAGTTCCAACTGTTTCCATGTTTCTATACTTTCAAACTTGTCAAAAGTCCATCTTTTTTTTTTAAGATTTTATTTATTTATTTGACAGAGATTACAAGTAGGCAGAGAGGCAGGCAGAGAGAGAGAGAGAGAGAGAGGAAGCAGGCTCCCTGCTGAGCAGAGAGCCCGATGTGGGGCTCGATCCCAGGACCCTGGGATCATGACCTGAGCCGAAGGCAGAGGCTTTAACCCGCTGAGCCACCCAGGCGCCCCTCAAAAGTCCATCTTTATGCAAACTTCCTTCCTGATGTTTGAAGTCCTTCAACAGATGTGGACAGATTGGACAGCCACAGATCATGGTCTCCCAGTATATGTGTTTGTAGCCCCAGAACAGTGCCATGCACTTATTTCACAATTTCAAAATGGTCCAGAGACTATCTTTGTTCTATCTTCTTTCCTGAAGTGAAAAGCCATTTCAACTAATGTGTGCATGTCTGAAGGACATTCCCTAAAGGAAGATCATTCTAGAGTCAGAGCACACTGCGGAGAAAATGTAATTAAATGAATGTGTGCTCCTTGGGCTATAAGGGCATTTGATGACATGTGCAAAAATGCTAGGAAACTCTTAGACACATAACCCTGATGAGGCAATTCTGAGTAGAATGCACCTTTCAAGGAACATCTGGATGCAGGGAAATAGCCTCCTCAAATGTGTGCAAGGGAGTGTTTGGGAAATGCCCTATGCTCAAATCAAAGTCACAAGAATTTTTCGAGGAAGATCTTCTTTCACGAATCTGGAAGTGTTCCAGTGATGAGATGTGCAGAGTCACACATCCTGTATGTTTCTGCATGTACCTGTTTGGTGTGAAAGCCCTGACTCTGAGAAAAAGCACTGAGAGCAAAGTGCTATATACATGACCCTCATCCTGCTGCTCTGAGTAGAAGGCATTCTACTGTGATGGGCGATACCCTTGATTCTGAGACAGAACACAGAATTGGAACCTCCTTCACTGGACGATGGAAGCACATCCCTCAAAAGGTTATGGACTCAGAAGGAACTGCCATAAGAAACATGATGGCGGGGAAAGAGAAATAGAAATTAAACTCCCTTTCCAGAATTTATGCTAAAGGATGAGGAAAGTGCTATGCACATGGAGAAATCTTATGGTTCAGAATGCAACTTGCAACCAGGAGTATATGTCATAGTTACAGAGGACATTTCCGATAAACATGTGGCAGTCCAAAAGAAAGCTCCACATAGGTAACTCTGAGAAACAAGGCAGTTCACAAAGCATCTTCTTAGAAACGTCGGGATGTAGGACGATAGGGGCATGTTGCAAGGTAGGTGAGGGAGCACGATTAGACAGCACTCTGAAAGAACACAGCCAAGAACCTGCTTTCATCCACATTTGCTTTTGTGAAGACACAAGCATTTTCAAAGTGTGTGCCCATGTCTGAGGAAGGAGCCATGGACTGATCTTGAAGAGAAAAAGGCTGTGCATGGAATGCCTCTTTCCACGAATGTGTGATGCTGGTACAATTGTTTCCTCCTATAACTCTCTGAAAGAAAACAGCTTTTGTGGAACTGTCCTCCAGCTAACCACTTGTCCCTCAGAGAATTAAGCACTTGGGAAATTGTTAGTGAAAGCGCAGGGAAGACGCCCCTCTTTTTGACCCTGAGAAATGAGTGTGCAGAGCCACACCTTTGAACTACTGTCTCCTTTCGTGAGCCTAGAAGCACTTTCAAATATATGCGTGGAGACAAAGGACTGGGCTATGTGAGCATAGCTATAAGACAGCACACAGCAGGGCAAATGCCTTTCAGTGATCTCAACGTCCTTAAAGATGGAAGAGTTTCCCTAGGTGTGTACCTTGTAAGACCTGAAGGAAAGCTTCCTATTGCTTTCACAGAGAAAGAAGGAGGTATTTAGGCCTCCACCTTTAAAAAATGCCTTGTGGGAGAGAGGAGTCAAGATGGCGGAGAAGTAGCTGGCTGAGACTACTTCAGGTAGAAGGAGATCAGGTAGATAGCTTATCTAAAGATTGCAAACACCTACAAATCCAACGGGAGATGGAAGAGAAGAACAGCAATTCTAGAAACAGAAAATCAACCACTTTCTGAAAGATAGGACTGGCGAAGAAGTGAATCCAAAGTGACAGGAAGATAGACCGTGAGGAGAGGGGCCGGCTCCCAGCAAGCAGTGGAGCAATGGAGCACAAAATCAGGACTTTTAAAAGTCTGTTTCACTGAGGGACATCGCTCCAGAGGCTAAACCGGGGTGAAGCCCACGCAGGGTCAGCGTGCCTAAGGTCATGCAGGGTCACAGAAGGATCGGGGGTGTCTGAGTGTCGCAGAGCTTGCAGGTATAGAACGGGGAAGCTGGCTACAGAGACAAAGTCAAGGAGTGAGCTCTCAGCTCGGGGTTACCTTGAACTGGTCGCAGGCTTGGTGAGCTTGGAGCGCAGCCAGAGGCCAGGGAGACAGGAGTAATTGGGCGCTATTCTCTGAGGGCACACAGAGGAGTGGGGCCCCGAGCTCTCGACTCATCCGGGCCGGACACTGGGAGGCCGCCATTTTCATTCCCGTCCTCCAGAACTCTATGGAAAGCAGTCAGGGAACAAAAGCTCCTGAAAGCAAACCCGAGCTGATTACTCAGCCCGGCCCCTGGTAAGGGCAGTGCAATTCCGCCTGAGGCAAAGACACTTGAGAATCACTACAACAGGCCCCTCCCCCAGAAGATCATCAAGAAATCCAGCCAGGACCAAGTTCACCTACCAAGGAGTGCAGGTTCAATACCAAGGAGAGCAGCGGAATTCCAGAGGAGGAGAAAGCAAAGCACGGAACTCATGGCTTTCTCCCCATGATTCTTTAGTCTTGCAGTTAATTTATTTATTTTTTCTTTTTCAATTTTTTTCTTCTGCTGCTAAATTATTTTTCAACTTTTACCCTTTTCTTTTTTAACGATTTATAACTAGTTTATCTAATATATATATTTTTTTCTTTCTTATATTTTTTCTTCATTCATTTTCTTTTTTTAATTGTTTCTTTTTTTTCTTCTGAGCCTCTTTTTATCCCCCCCCACACACACACGATTTGGGATCTCTTCTGATTTGGTTAAAGTGTATTTTCCTGGGGTCTTTGCCACCCTTTTAGTATTTTACTTGCTCCTTCATATAATCTTATCTGGACAAAATGACAAGGCAGAAAAATTCACCACAAAAAAAAAGAACAAGAGGCAGTACCAAAGGCTAGGGACCTAATCAATACAGACATTGGTAATATGTCAAATATAGAGTTCAGAATGACGATTCTCAAGGTTCTAGCCGGGCTCGAAAAAGGCATGGAAGATATTAGAGAAACCCTCTCGGGAGATATAAAAACCCTCTCTGGAGAAATAAAAGAACTAAAATCTAACCAAGTTGAAATAAAAAAAGCTATTAACGAGATGCAATAAAAAATGGAGCCTCTCACTGCTAGGGTAAATGAAGCAGAAGAAAGAATTAGCAATATAGAAGACCAAATGACAGAGAATAAAGAAGCTGAGCAAAAGAGGGACAAACAGCTACTGGACCATGAGGGGAGATTTCGAGAGATGAGTGACACCATAAGACAAAACAACATTAGAATAATTGGCATTCCAGAAGAAGAAGAAGAAGAAAGAGAGAGGGGAGCACAAGGTATGTTGGAGAGAAATATTGGAATTTCCCTAATATGGCAAAGGGAACAAGCATCAAAACCCAAGAGGTGCAGAGAACCCCCATCAAAATCAACAAGAATAGGTCCACACCCTGTCACTTAATAGTAAAATTTACAACTCTTAGTGACAAAGAGAAAATCCTGAAAGCAGCCCAGGAAAAGAAGTCTGTAACATACAATGGTAAAAATATTAGATTGTCAGCAGACTTATCCACAGAGACCTGGCAGGCCAGAAAGAGCTGGCATGATATATTCAGAGTACTAAATGAGAAAAACATGCAGCCAAGAATACTATATCCAGCTAGGCTATCATTGAAAATAGAAGGAGAGATAAAAAGCTTCCAGGACAAATAAAAACTGAAAGAATTTACAAACACCAAACCAGCTCTACAGGAAATATTGAAAGTGGTCCTCTAAGTAAAGAGAGAGCCTAAAAGTAGTAGATCAGAAATGAACAGAGACAATATACAGTAACAGTCACCTTACAGGCAATACAATGACACTAAATTCATATCTCTCAATAGTTACCCTGAATGTTAATGGGCTAAATGTCCCAATCAAAAGACACAGGGTATCAGAATGGATAAAAAAACAAAACCCATCTATATGTTGCCTACAAGAAACTCATTTTAGACCCGAAGACACCTTCAGATTTAAAGTGAGGGGGTGGAGAACAATTTACCATCCTTTTGGACATCAGAAGAAAGCAGAGGTGGCAATCCTTATATCAGATCAATTAGATTTTAACCCAAGACTATAATAAGAGATGAGGAAGGACACTATATCATACTCAAGGGATCTGTCCGACAAGAAGATCTAACAATTTTAAATATCTATGCCCCTAACATGGGAGCAGCCAACTATATAAACCAATTAATAACAAAATCAAAGAAACACATCAACAATAATACAATAATAGTAGGGGACTTTAACACTCCCCTCACTGAAATGGACAGATCATCCAAGCAAAAGATCAACAAGGAAATAAAGGCCTCAAATGACACACCAGACCAGATGGACATCACAAATATATTCAGAACATTCCATCCCAAAGCAACAGAATACACATTCGTCTCTAGTGCACATGGAACATTCTCCAGAATAGATCACATCCTCGGTCCTAAATCAGGTCTCAACCGGTAGCAAAAGACTGGGATCATTCCCTGCATATTTTCAGACCACAGTGCTCAGAAGCTAGAACTCAATCACAGGAGGAAATTTGGAAAGAATCCAAATACATGGAGACTAAACAGCATCATTCTAAAGAATGAATGGGTCAACCAGGAAATTAAAGAAGAATTGAAAGAATTCCTGGAAACAAATGATGATGAAAATACAACAGTTAAAAAACCTGTGGGACACAGCAAAGGCAGTCCTGAGAGGAAAATATATAGCAGTACAAGATTTTCTCAAGAAAGGTCTCAAGTACACAACTTAATCCTACACCTACAGGACCTGGAGAAAGAACAAGAAAGAAACCCTAAACACAGAAAGAGAAGAGAAATCATAAAGATCAGAGCAGAAATCAATGAAATAGAAACCAAATAAAACAGTAGAACAAATCAACGAAACTAGGAGCTGGTTCTTTGAAAGAATTAATAAGATTGATAAACCCCTGGCCAGGCTTATATCAAAAAGAAAAGACAAAGGACCCAAATAAATAAAATCATGAATGAAAGAGGAGAGATCACAACGAACACCAAAGAAATACAGACAATTATAAGAACATACTATGAGCAACTCTATGCCAACAAATTTGACAATCTGGAAGAAATGGATGCATTCCTAGAGACATATAAACTACCACAACTGAACCAAGAAGAAATAGAAAACCTGAACAGACTCATAACCAGTAAGGAGATTGAAACAGTCATCAAAAATCTCCAAACAAACAAAAGCCCAGGGCCAGATGGCTTCCCAGGGGAATTCTACCAAACATTTAAAGAAGAACTAATTCCTATTCTCCTGAAACTGTTCCAAAAAATAGAAATGGAAGGAAAACTTCCAAAGTCATTTTATGAGGCGAGCATCACCTTGATCCCAAAACCAGACAAGGATCCCATCAAAAAAGAGAACTACAGCTTTGTAGTAAAGCTTGAAATCAGGTAACGTGATGCCCCCAGTTTTGTTTTTGTTTTTCAACATTTCCTTAGTGATTCGGGGTCTCTTCTGGTTCCATACCAATTTTTTGATTATTTGCTCCAGCTCTTTGAAGAATACAGGTGGAATTTTGATCGGAATGGCATTAAAAGTATAGATTGCTCTAGGCAGTAGAGACATTTTAACAATGTTTATTCTTCCAACCCAAGAGCATGGAATGGTCTTCCATCTTTTTGTGTCTTCTTCAATTTCTTTCATGAGTGTTCTGTAGTTCCTCTAGTACAGATCCTTTACCTCTTTGGTTAGGTTGATTCCCAGGTATCCTATGGTTCTTGGTGCTATAGTAAATGGAATCGATTCTCTAATTTCCTTTTCTGTATTTTCATTTTTAGTGTATAAGAAAACCAATGATTTCTGTACATTGACTTTGTATCCTGCCACGTTCCTGAATTGCTGTATGAGTTCTAGTACTTTTGGGGTGGAGTCTTTTGGATTTACCATATAAAGAATCATGTCATCTGTGAAGAGAGAGAGTTTGACTACTTCATTGCCAATTTGGATACCTTTTATTTCTCTTTGTTGTCCGATTGCTGTTGCTAGGACTTCTAATACTATGTTGAACAAGCGTGGTGAGAGTGGGCATCCTTGTCATGTTCCTGATCTCAATGGGAAGGCTGCAAGCTTTTTTCCATTGAGGATGATATTTGCTGTGGGTATTTCATAGATAGATTTGATGAAGATCAGGAATGTTCCCTCTATCCCTATACTTTGAAGCATTTTAATCAAGAACGGATGCTAGATTTTGTCAAATGCTTTTTCTGCATCAATTGAGGGGACCATGTGGTTCTTCTCCCTTTTTTTATTAATTTGTTCAATCACATTGATTGATTTGCGAATGTTGAACCATTCTTGCAGCCCAGAAATGAATCCCACCTGGTCATGGTGGATAATCTTTTTTTTTTTTTTTAAGATTTTTTTTTTTTTTTTTGAGAGAGAGAGATCCCAAGCAGGCAGCGATGAAGGCAGAGAGTGAGAGAGAGGCAGAAGCAGACTCCCTGCCAAGCAGAGAGCCTGATGCGGGACTCTATCCCAGGACCCTGAGATCATGACCTGGGCTGAAGGCAGAGGTTTAACACACTGTGCCACCCAGGTGCCCGGGTGGATAATTTTTTTAATGTGCAGTTGGATCCTGTTTGCTAGGATCTTGTTGAGAATCTTAGCATCCATATTCATCAGTGATATTGGTCTGAAATTCTCCTTTTTGGTAGGGTCTTTGCCTGGTTTGGGGATCAGGGTAATGCTGGCTTCATAGAAAGAGTCTGGAAGTTTTCCTTCTGCTTCAATTTTTTGAAACAGCTTCAGGAGAATAGGTGTTATTTCTTCTTTGAAAGTTTGGTAGAATTCAGCAGGGAATCCGTCAGGTCCTGGGCTCTTGTTTTTTGGGAGGTTTTTGATCACTGCTTCAATCTCGTTACTAGATATTGGTCTATTTAGGTTGTTGATTTCTTCCTGGTTCAATTTTGGGAGTTTATAGTATTCCAGGAATGCATCCATTTCATCTAGGTTGCTTAGCTTATTGCATATAGCTGTTGATAATAACTTCTGATGATTGTTTCCAGTGGACGGGACTGGAAGAGATTATGCTGAGTGAAATAAGTCAAGCAGAGAGAGTTAATTATCATATGGTTTCACTTATTTGTGGAGCATAACAAATAGCACGGAGGACATGGGGAGTTAGGAGAAGGCATTTGGGGGAAATTGGAAGGGGAGGTGAACAATGAGAGACTATGGACTCTGAAAAACAATCTGAAGGGTTTGAAGAGGTGGGGGGGTGGGAGGTTGGGGGAACCAGGTGATGGGTATTAGAGAGGGGACGGATTGCATGGAGCACTGGGTGTGGTACAAAAACAATGAATACTGTTATGCTGAAAACAAATTTTAAAAAATGATTAAAAAAAAAGAAATAGAGACCAATATCCTTGATGAACACAGATGCGAAAATTCTCACCAAAATACTAACCAATAAGATTCAACAGTACATTAAAAGGAATATTCACCATGACCAAGTGGGATTTATTCCACGGCTGCCAGGTTGGTCCAACACCTGCAAATCAATCAATGTGATACAACACATTAATAAAAGAAAGAACAAGAACCATATGATACTCTCAATTAATGCTGAAAAAGCATTTGACAAAGTACATCATCCCTTCCTGATCAAAACTCTTCAAAGTGTAGGGATAGAGGGCACATACCTCAATATGATCAAAGCCATCCATGAAAAACCCACTGCAAATATCATTCTCAATGGAGAAAAACTGAAAGCTTTTCCGCTAAGGTTAAGAACACGGCAGGGATATCCATTATTACCACTGCTATTCAACATAATACTGGAAGTCCTAGCCTCAGCAATCAGACAACAAAAGGAAATTAAAGGCATCCAAATCAGCAAAGAAGAAGTCAAACTACCACTCTTCGCAGATGATATGATACTATATGTGGAAAACCCAAAAGACTCCACTCCAAAACTGCTAGAACTTGTACAAGAATTCAGTAAAGTGTCAGGATATAAAATCAATGCACAGAAATCAGTTGCATTTCTCTACACCAACAACAAGACAGAAGAAAGAGAAATTAAGGAGTCCATCCCATTTACAATTGCACCCAAAACTATAAGATAGCTAGGAATAAACCAACCCAAAGTGGTTAAGAATCTATACTCAGAAAACTATAAAGTACTCATGAAAGAAATTGAGGAAGACACAAAGAAACGGAAAAATGTTCTATGCTCCTGGATTGGAAGAATAAATATTGTGAAAATGTCTATGCTACCTAAAGCAATCTACACATTTAATGCATTTCCTATCAAAAAACCATCCATTTTTTTTTCAAAGAAATGGAACAAATAATCCTAAAATTTATAAGGAACCAGAGAAGACCTCGAATAGCTAAATGAATATTGAAAAGGAAAACCAAAGTTGGTGGCATCACAATTCCGGACTTCAAGCTCTATTACAAAGCTATCATCATCAAGACAGCATGGTACTGGTACAATAACAGACACATAGATCAATGGAACAGAATAGAGAGCCCAGTAATAGACCCTCAACTCTATGGTCAACTAATCTTCGACAAAGCAGGAAAGAATATCTAATGGAAAAAATACAGCCTCTTCAATAAATGGTGTTGGGAAAATTGGACAGCCACATGCATGAAAATGAAATTGGACCATTTCCTTACACCACACATGAAAATAGACTAAAAATAGATGAAGGACCTTAATGTGAGAAAGGAATCCATCAAAATCCTTGAGAAGAACACAGGCAGCAACCTCTTCGACCTCAGCTGCAGCAACATCTTCCTAGGAACATCGCCAAAGGCAAGGGAAGCAAGGGCAAAAATGAACTATTGGGATTTCATCAAGATCAAAAGCTTTTGCACAGCAAAGGAAACAGTTAACAAAACCAAAATACAACTGACAGAATGGGAGAAGATATTTGCAAACGACATATCAGATAAGGGGCTAGTGTCCAAAATCTATAAAGACCTTAGCAAACTCAACACCCAAAGAACAAATAATCCAATCAAGAAATGGGCAGAAGACATGAACAGACATTTCAGAAAAGAAGACATCCAGATGGTCAACAGACACATGAAAAAGTGCTCCATATCACTCGGCATCAGGGAAATACAAATCAAAACCACAATGAGATACCACCTCACACCAGTCAGAATGGCTAAAATTAACAAGTCAGGAAATGACAGATGCTGGCGAGGATGCGGAGAAAGGGGAACCCTCCAACACTGTTGGTGGGAATGCAAGCTGGTGCAACCACTCTGGAAAACAGCATGGAGGTTCCTTAAAATGTTGAAAATAGAGCTACCCTATGACCCAGCAATTGCACCACTGGGTATTTACCCTAAAGATACAAACGTAGTGATCCAAAGGGTCACGTGCACCCGAATGTTTATAGCAGCAATGTCTACAATAGCCAAACTATGGAAAGAACCTAGATGTCCATCAATAGATGAATGGATAAAGAAGATGTGGTATATATACACAATTGAATACTATGCAGCCATCAAAAGAAATGAAATCTTGCCATTTGCGACGACGTGGATGGAACTAGAGGGTATCATGCTTAACGAAATAAGTCAATCGGAGAAAGACAACTATCATATGATCTCCCTGATATGAGGAAGTGGAGATGCAACATGGGGGGTTAAGGGGGTAGGAGAAGAATAAATGAATCAAGATGGGAGTGGGAGGGAGACAAACCATAAGTGACTCTTAATTTCACAAAAGAAACTGAGGGCTGCTGGGGGGAGGAGGGTTGGGAGAGGGGGGTGGAATTATGGACATTAGGGAGGGTATGTGCTATGGTGAGTGCTGTGAAGTGTGTAAACCTGGCGATTCACAGACCTGTACCCATGGGGAGAAAAATGTATTATATATTTATAAAAAATTTAAAAAAATAAAAATAAAATAAATTTTAAAAAACGCCTTGTGAACTAAATGTTCTGCCAACAGGACACAAGGTTTGAGTGGAGAGTGGTGTAGGACAATTTTGAAAAGATGTGTTTGAGAAGACTAAAAGAAGGGCCATTCACATTATGTTTCACCACTGACAGTAGCAACAGTTTCCATGTTTCTCCAGTTTCAACTTTTTTTTAAAATTTCTTTTCAGCATAACAGAATTCATTGTTTATGCACCACACCCAGTGCTCCATGCTATATGTGCCCTCCATAATACCCACCACCTGGCTCCCCCAAACTCCCATCCCCCACCCCTTCTACACCCCTCACATTGTTTTTCAGAGTCAATAGTCTCCCATGGTTCATCTCCCCCTCCAATTCCCTCAGCACCCTTCTCCTCTCCATCTCCCTATGTCCTCCATGTTATTTGTTATGCTCCACAACAAGTGAAACCATATGATAATTGTCTCTTTCTGCTTGACTTATTTCACTCAGCATAATCTCTTCCAGTCCCGTCCATGTTGATACAACAGTTGGTTATCCATTCTTTCGATGGAGGCATAATGCTCCATAGTGTATATGGAAACATCTTCCTTATCCATTCGTCCGTTGAAGGGCATCTTGGTTCTTTCCACAGTTTGGTAACCATGGCCATTGCTGCTATAAACATTGGGGTACAGATGGCCCTTCTTTTCACTACATCTGTATCTTTGGGATAAATACCCAGGAGTCCAATTGCAGGTTCATAGGGAAGCTTTTTTTAAATTTCTTAAGGAATCTCCACACTGTTCTCCAACGTGGCTGAACGAACTTGCATTCCCACCAACAGTGTAAGAGGGTTCCCCTTTCTCCACATCCCCTCCAACAGACTTTGTTTCCTGTCTTGCTAATATTGGCCATTCTAACTGGTATAAGGTAGTATCTCAATGTGGTTTTGATTTGAATCTCCCTGATGGCGAGTGATGATGAACATTGTTTCATGTGTCTGATAGCCATTTGTATGTCTTCGTTGGAGAAGTGTCTGTTCATGTCATCTGCCCATTTTTTGATATGATTATCTGTTTTCTGTGTGTTGAGTTTGAGAAGTCCTTTATAGATTCTGGATATCAGCCTTTTTATCTGTACTGTCATTTGCAAATAGCTTCCCCCATTCCGTGGATAGCCTCTTTGTTTTGTTGACTGTTTCCTTTGCTGTGCAGAAGCTTCTGATCTTGATGAAGTCCCAAAAGTTCATTTTCACTTTTGTTTCCTTTGCCTTTGGAGACATATCTTGAAAGAAGTTGCTGTGGTTGATATCGAAGATGTTACTGCCTATGTTCTCCTCTAGGATTCTGATGGATTCCTGTCTCACATTGAGGTCTTTTATCCATTTCGAGTTTATCCTTGTGTACGGTGTAGGAGAATGATCGAGTTTCATTGTTCTAGATATAGCTGTCCAGTTTTCCCAGCACCATTTATTGAAGAGACATTTTTCCACTGTATATTTTTTCCTGTTTTGTCGCAGATGATTTGCCCATAGAGTTGAGGGTCCATATCTGGGCTCTCTACTCTGTTCCACTGATCTATGTGTTTGTTTTTATGCCGGTACCATGCTGTCTTGGTGATCACAGCTTTGTAGTAAAGCTTGAAATCAGGTAACATGATGCCCCAATTTTGTTTTTCCTTTTCAACATTTCCTTAGCAATTCGAGGTCTCTTCTGATTCCATACAAATTTTAGGATTGTTTGCTCCAGCTCTTTGAAAAATACCGGTGGAGGGCACCTGGGTGGCTCAGTGGGTTAAGCCGCAGCCTTTGGCTCAGGTCATGATCTCAGGGTCCTGGGATCAAGTCCCGCATCGGGCTCTCTGCTCAGCGGAGAACCTGCTTCCTCCTCCTCCTCTCTCTCTCTCTCTCTCTCTCTCTCTGCCTGCCTCTCTGCCTACTTGTGATCTCTCTCTGTGAAATAAATAAATAAAATCTTTAAAAAAAGAAAAAGAAAAAGAAAAATACTGGTGGAATTTTGATCAGAATGGCATTAAAAGTATAGATTGCTCTAGGCAGTAGAGACATTTTAACAATATTTATTCTTCCGACCCAAGGGCATGGAATGGTCTTCCATCTTTTTGTGTCTTCTTCTGTTTCTTTCATGAGTGTTCTGTAGTTTTTCAAGTATAGATCCTTTACCTATTTGGTTAGGTTGATTCCCAGGTATCTTATGGTTCTTGGTGCTATAGTAAATGGAATCGATTCTCTAAATTCCCTTTCTGTATTTTTATTGTTAGTGTATAAAAAAGCCACTGATTTCTGTACATTGACTTTGTATCTTGCCACGTTGCTGAATTGCTGCATGCGTTCTAGTAGTTTGGGGGTAGAGTCTTTTGGATTTTCTATATAAAGTATCATGTCTTTTGTGAAGAGGGAGAGTTTGACTTCTTCCTTGCCAGTTTGGATACCTTTTATTTCTCTTTTTAGTCTGATTGCTGTTGCTAGGACTACTAATACTATGTTGAACAAGAGTGATGAGAGTGGGCATCCTTGTTGTGTTCCTGATCTCAATGGGAAGGCTGTCAGCTTTTTCCCACTGAGGATGATATTTGCTATGGGTTTTTCATAGTTAGATTTGATGAAGATCAGGAATGTTCCCTCTATCCCTATACTTTGAAGTGTTTTAATCAGGAACAGATGCTGGATTTTGTCAAACACTTTTTCTGCATCAATTGTGAGGACCATGTGGTTCTTCTCTCTTCTCTTATTGATTTGTTCTATCACATTGATTGATTTGTGAATGTTGAACCATCCTTATAACCCAGGGATGAATCCAACTTGGTCATGGTGGATAATCTTTTTAATATGCTGCTGGATCCCATTTGCTAGGAACTTGTTGGGAATCTTAGCATCCATATTCATCAGTGATATTGGTCTGAAATTCTCCTTTTTGGTAGGGTCTTTGCCTGGTTTCAGGATCAGGGTAATGCTAGCTTCATAAAAAGAGTCTGGAAGGTGAACCATGAGAGACTATGGACTCTGAAAAACGATCTGAGAATTTTGAAATGGTGGGGGGTGGGAGGTTGGGGGCACCAGGTGGTGGGTATTGTAGAGGGCATGGATTGCATGGAGCACTGGGTGTGGTGCAAAAATAATGAATACTGTTATGCTGAAAAAATAAAAAAAAAAACTAAAAAAAAAAGAGTCTGCAAGTTTTCCTTCTGCTTCAATTTTTTTGAAACAGCTTCAGGAGAATAGATGTTATTTCTTCTACAGTTTCAACTGTGTCAAGAGTCTGTCCTTATGCAAACTTCCTCCCTGACGTTTGAAGCATTTTAAAAAGATGTAGGCAGTTTAGAAGGAAAGAGATCATGCTCTCCCAGTGTAAGTGTTAGTAGCCTGAGAATAGTACCATGCACTTAATTCACAGTATCAAAACTGTTCAGAGACTGACTTTGTACTATCTTCTTTCCTCAAGTGACAAGCATTTCAACTAATGTGTGCAAGCCTGGAGGACATTAACAAAATGAAGCCCTTCCTGTTGACACAACACAGTGCAGAGGAAATGTCTTTCAATGAATCTATGCTCTTTGGGCTATAGGGGTACTTGAGGCTATGTGTAAAAATGCAATTAAACTCTGATACATGTAACCCTGATTGTGCACCTCTGAGTAGAATGCACCTTTCAATGAGCTTCTGGAAGTCAGGAAACAGCCTCTTCAAACGTGTCTGTGGGAGTATTAGGGAATTGCCCTATGCTCAACTCTGAAACACAAGAATTTTTTGAAGAAGATCTTTCACGAACCTGGAAGTGCTCAAGTGATGAGATGAGCAGAGTCACACATCCTGTATGTTTCTGCATGTACCTGTTTGGTGTGAATGCCCTGACTCTGAGAAAGAGCACTGAGAGGAGAGTGCTATATATGACACCCGCATCCTGCCACTCTGAGAAGAAGGCATTCTACTGTGATGGGTGATACCCTTGATTCTGAGACAGAACACAGAATTGGAACCTCCTTCACTGGACCATAGAAGCACACCTCAAACACGTTGCAGAAACAGAAGGGAGTGCTATACGGAACATGATCTCAGGGAAACAGAAACAGAAACGAAACTACCTTTCCAAAGTGTATGCTAAAGCATGAGGCAAGTGCTATGCACTCAGAGAAACCTGTTGGTTCAGAAAGTAAATTGCAACCAGGAGCATATGTCATGGTGACAGAGGACGTTTCAGATAAACATGTGGCAGTTCTAAAGAAAGCCCCACACATGGAACTCTGAGACACAAGGCAGTGCCCAAACCATCTTCTGACTAATATCTGGATATAGGATGATATGGAATTTCTCAAGTTAGGTGAGGGAGCATGATTAGAGAGCACTCCAAAAGAACATGGCTGTGAATCTTCTTTCAAGCAATGTTTACTTTTGGGAAGACCCAAGCGTTTTCAATGCATGTGCCTATGCCCGAGGAAGGAGCCATGGACCAATTTTGGAGAGAAAAAGGATGTAAGTCAAATGCCAACTTCCAAGAACGTTTGGTGAAGGTACAAAGGCTACCTAGGATAACTTCTCAGAAAGCAAACAACTTTTGTGGAACGGTCCTTCAGTTGGCCAATTCTTGCTCAAAGAATGAAGCAGCTGGGAAACTGTTGGTGAGCACGAAGGAAGACAACCCTTCTATTTGTCTCTGAGAAATGAATGGGTGGGCCGCATTGCTTAACTACCGTCTTATTTTCTGAGGCTAGAAGCGGTTTCAAATATATTCACAGAGACAAAAGACTGTGTTATATGCCCATAGCTCAAAGACAACACATGGCCGAGCAAACGAATTTCAGGGACCTCTACTTAATGAGGATAGAAGAGTTTCTGAGGGGTGAAACTTGTGAAAGTGGAAGGAGAGCTTATTTTTGCTTGCAGAGAAAGAAGGTGTTCAGCTTGTCAACTTCAACAAACGTCTTGGGTCCACCACGTTCTGCCAACAGGACACAAGGTGTTTGTGGAGTGTGCTGTAGAAAAGTTTTGAAAAGGTGTGTTGGAGGAGACTAAACATAGGGCTCTAGGCTTTACGTTTCAGTGTTGTCAGGTCCAACAGGTTCAGTGTTTCTACGGACTCAAACATACTGAGTCTGTCCTTATGCATACTCCCTTCCTGTCATTTGGAGCACTTTCAGCAAATGCAGAGAGTTGGGTCGGCCAGAGGTCTGGCTCTGCCCAGGTACAATTCAAAAGCCTAAGAACAGTGCCATGCACTTCACTCACAGTTTCAAAATTGTCCAGAGACCATCTTTGTTCTATCCTCTTTCCTGAAGTGAATATACATTGCAACTAATGTGCACACGCCTGAAGGACATTGCCTAAACCAAGCTTATTCTAGAGTCACAGCATAGTGCAGAGAAAATGTCACTCAATGAAGGCGCACTCTCTGGGCCCTTGGGGGTGTTTCTGGCCATGTGCCAAACAGACGGAACCGTCTCTCCACGAAACCTGGATGGGCAACTCTGAGTCGAATACACCTCTCAATAAACAACTTGATGCAGCGAATCTGCCGCCACCAATGACTGTGCAGAAGTGTTTGGGAACTGCCCTATGCTCAACTCTGGGAACCAAGACTCTTTTGATTAAGATCTTTCACGAACCTGGAAGGGTTCCATCGAAGAGACCTACAGAGTCCCACATCCCGCAGGTTCTCGCCCGGACCTGTTGGGTGCGAAAGCCTTGACACCAAGAAAAAGCACTGAGAGCAGAATGCTACAGATGTAACCTGGAATATGCCACTCTGAGTAGAATGCCTTTTGCTGTGATTTGTGATACCCTGGATTCCAAGACAGAATGCAGAACTTGAAGCACCTTCACTGCATGATGGAAGCACAACCCCCAACATGGGTGCAGACTGAGAAAGAAGTGCTGTCAGAAGCACGACGGTGGGGGAACAGAAACAGAAACTCCCTTTCCACAATATATGTTAAAGCGTAAGGCAAAGGCTAGGCACTCAGAGACATCTGTTGGTTCAGAATGGAACTCTCAACCTTGGGCAAATGTCATGGTGACGGAGGACGTTTCAGATAAATGTGTGGCACTCCCAAAGAAAGCTCCACAGATGGAACTCTGAGAAATAAGGCAGGGCACCAAGTGTCTTCTGACTAACATCTTCATGTGGGATGAGAGGGGCATGTCACAAGGTAGGCGAGGGAGCCAAACCTAAGACCCACACATTGAAACAGCACTCAGCAAGAACACAGCACAGATCTTGCTTTCAAGCCACGTTTGCTTTTGGGTAGACACAAGCGATTTTAACATGTGTGCCCATGCCTGGGGAAGGAGCCATGGACCGATCTTGGAGAGCACGAGGCTGTGAGTTGAATGCCACATTCCATGAACATCTGGGGAAGGTACACAGGCTTCCTAGTATAACTCTCAGAAAGCAAACAGTTTTCCTGGAAGGGTCCTTCAGCTACCCCCTTCCCGCTTGAAGAATGAGGCAGCAGAGAAAGTGTGAGTGAGCACCAAGAAAGATGGCCCCTCTCTTGGACTCTGAGAAATGAATGTGTAGGCCACATCGCACAACTACCATCACATGTCCTGAGCCTAGATGCGATTTCCAATAGAGGCATGGAGTTGAAGGACAGTGCTGTGTGCCCATAGCTCGGAGACAGCACAAGGCTGAGCAAATGACTTTCAGCAACCTATACTTCCTCAAAGATGGAAGCATTTCCCAAGGGGTGTACATGGTCAAAGCAGGAGAGCTTCCTTTGGCTTGCACAGAGAAAGAAGGAGGTGTTCAGGCTGCCAACTTTAACAGACGTCTTGGGTCCTCCACATTCTGCCAACATGACACAAGGTGTTAGTGGAGTGTGCTGTAGAGCATTTTTGAAAAGGTGTGTTGGAGAGGACTAATGGAAGGGCCCTGTGCTTTAGGTTTCAGCACTGTCAGGTCCAACAGCATCAATGTTTTTAAAGATCAAACTTGCCGAGAGTCTGCCCTTATGTATACTCCCTTCCTGTCGTTTGAAGCATTTTCGGCAAATGTAGAGAGTTGGGTCGGCCCCAGGTCTGGCTCTGCCAAGGGATGATTCAAAAACCTAAGAACAGTGCCACGCACTTCACTCACAGTTTCAAAACAGTCCAGAAAATGTCTTTCTTCTATTTTCTTTCCTGAAGTGAAAAGCCATTACAACTAAGGTGTTCACACCTAAAGGATAGTCCCTAAACCAAGCTTGTTCTGGAGTCACAGCACATTGCACAGAAAATGTCACTCAATGAAGGCGTGCTCTCTAGGCCACAGGGGCCTTTCCAGCCATGTGCCAAAACAGACGGAAATGCCTCTCCACGAAACCCAGATCAGGCAACTGAGTCTAATGCACCTTTCAAAGAACATCTTGATAGAGTTCCTCTATCCACCTCCTCCAACGACTGTGTGGAAGTGGTAGGGAACTGCCCTCTGCTCCACTCTGGGAACCAAGATGCTTTCGACCAAGATCTCCTTTCACGCACCTGGAAGGGTTCCAGTGAAGAGACCTACAGAATCCCAAATCCCACAGGTTACTGCCCAAACCTGCTGGATGCAAGAGCCTTGACACCAAGAAGAGCACTGAGAGCAGAGTGCTACAGAAGTAGCTCGCATTCTGCCGTTCTGAGTACAGCATGCTCTACTGTGATGTGTGATACCCCAGATTCTGAGACAGAACACAGACCTCATACCACCTTCGCTGCACGATGGCAGTGCATCCCCCAAAGTGGGTGAGGACCTAGAAAGAAGTGCCGTCAGAAGCACGACGGTGGGGGAACAGAAACAGAAACAAAACTCCCTTTCCACAGTGTATGAGAAAGTGTAAGGCAAAGGATAGGCACTCAGAGAAATCTGTTGGTTCAGAATGGAACTTGCAACCAAGGCCCTATGTCCTGGTGATGGAGGATGCTTCAAATAAACGTGTGGCAGTCCCAAATAAAGCTCCATGGTTGGAATTCTGAGAAACAAGGCAGTGCACCAAGCGTCTTCTGACTAACGTCTTGATGTGGGACAAGAGGGGCATGTCACAAGGTAAGTGAGGGAGCCAAACCTAAGACCCACACGTTGAAACAGCACTCAGCAGGAACACGGCACAGATCCTGCTTTCAAGACACATTTGCTATTGGGAAGACGCAAGCGTTTTCAACGTGTGTGCCCATGCCTGAGGAAGGAACCATGGACCGATTTTGGAGAGCACAAGGCTGTGAGTCGAATGCCATGTTCCATGAACGTTTGGTGAAGGTACTCAGGCTTCCTAGTATAACTCTCAGAAAGCAAATAGCTTTAGTGGAACAGTCCTTCAGCTACCCCCTTCCCGCTCGAAGAATGGCTGCAGGGAAAGTGTGGGTGAGCACCAAGATGCCCCCTCTCTTGGACTCTGAGAAACGAATATGTGGGCCACATTGCTCAACTGCTGTCGTGTGTCCTGAGCCTAGATGCGGGTTTCCAATATCAGCACAGAGACGAAGGATGGTGCTGCATGGCCATACCTAGGAGGCAGCACAAGGCTGAGCAAACGCCTTTCAGTGACCCCTACTTCTTTGAAGATGGAAGCGTTTCCCAAGGGGTGTACCTGGTCAGCGCAGAAGAAGAGCTTCCTTTGGCTTGCCCAGAGAAGGAAGGAGGTGTTCAGGCTGCCAACTTTAACAGATGTCTTGGATCCTCCACGTTCTGCCAACAGGACACAAGGTGTTAGTGGAGTGTGATGTAGAGCATTTTTTAAAAGGTGTGTTTGAGAGAACTAAAGGAAGGGCCCTGTGCTTCAGGTTTCAGCACTGTCAGGTCCAACAACTTCAATGTTTTTAAAGACTTAATCTTGCCAAGAGTCGGTCCTTATGCATACTCCCTTCCTGCCGTTTGGAGCATTTTAGCATATGTAGAGTTGGGTCAGCCCCAGGACTGTCTCTGCCCAGGTACAATTCAGATGCCTAAGAGCAGTGCCACGTACTTCACTCACAGGTTCAAAAAGGTCCAGAGACCGTCTTTGTTCTATCTTCTTTCCTGAAGTGAAAAGCCATTGCAACTAAGATGCACACACCTGAAGAACATTCCCTAAACTAAGCTCGTTCTAGAGTCACAGCACAATGCAGAGAAAAATGTCACTCAATGAACGGGTGCTCTCTGGGCCATAGGCACTTTTCCGGCCATGTGCCAAAACAGACGGAAACGCCTCTGCACGAAACCCAGATCAGGCAACTCTGAGTCGAATGCACCTTCCTTTTTTTTTTTTTTTTTCTTTAAATTAATTAATTTATTTATTTTCAGCATAACAGTATTCATTGTTTTTGCACCACAACCAGTGCTCCATGCAATCCGTGCTCTCTCTAATACCCACCACCTTGTTCCCCCAACCTCCCAACCCACGCTGTTTCAAACACCTCAGATTGTTTTTCAGAGTCCATAGTCTCTCATGGTTCACCTCCCCTTCCAATTTCCCCCAACTCCCTTCTCCTCTCTAACTCCCCTAATCCTCCATGCTATTTGTTATGCTCCACAAATAAGTGAAACCATATGATAATTGTCTCTCTCTGCGTGACTTATTTCACTCAGCATAATTTCTTCCAGTCCCATCCATGTTGCTACAAAAGTTGGGTATTCATCCTTTCTGATTGAGGCATAATACTCCATAGTGTATATGGACCACATCTTCCTTATCCATTCATCTGTTGAAGGGAATCTTGGTTCTTTCCACAGTTTGGCGAACATGGCAATTGCTGCTATAAATATTGTGGTACAGATGGCCCTTCATTTCACTCCATCTGTATCTTTGGGGTAAATACCCAGGAGTGTAATTGCAGGGTCATAGGGAAGCTCTATTTTTAATTTCTTGAGGAATCTCCACACTGTTCTCCAAAGTGGCTGCACCAACTTGCATTCCCACCGACAGTGTAAGAGGGTTCCCCTTTCTCCACATCCCCTCCAACACATGTTGTTTCCTCTCTTGCTAATTTTGGCCATTCTAACTGGTGTAAGGTGGTATCTCAATGGGCTTTTAATTTGAATCTCCCTGATGGCAAACAATGATGAACATTGTTTCATGTGTCTGATAGCCATTTATATGTCTTCATTGGAGAAGTGTCTGTTCATCTGCCCATTTTTTATATGATTGTCTGTTTTGTGTGTGTTGAGTTTGAGGAGTTCTTTATAGATCCTGGGTATCAACCTTTTGTCTGTACTGTCATTTGCAAATATCTTCTCCCATTCCGTGGGTTGCCTCTTTGTTTTCTTAATTATTTCCTTTGCTGTGCAGAAGCTTTTGATTTTGATGAAGTCCCAAAAGTTTATTTTCGCTTTTGTTTCCTTTGCCTTTGGAGACATATCTTGAAAGAAGTTGCTGTGGCTGATATCGAAGAGGTTACTGCCTATGTTCTCCATTAGGATTCTGATGGATTCCTGTCTCACGTTGAGGTCTTTTATCCATTTTGAGTTTATCTTTGTGTACGGTGTAAGAGAATGGTTGAGTTTCATTCTTCTACATATAGCTGTCCAGTTCTCCCAGCACCATTTATTGAAGAGACTGTCTTTTTTCCACTGTATATTTTTTCCTGTTTTGTCGAAGATTATTTGCCCATAGAGTTGAGGGTCCATATCTGGCCTCTCTACTCTGTTTCACTGGTCCATGTGTCTGCTTTTATGCCAGTACCATGCTGTCTTGGTGATCACATCTTTGTAGTAAAGCTTGAAATCAGGTAACATGATGCCCCCAGTTTTATTTTTGTTTTTCAATACTTCCTTAGCGATTCGGGATCACTTCTGATTCCATACAAATTTCTGGATTATTTGCTCCAGCTCTTTGAAAAATACCGGTGGGATTTTGATCGGAATGGCATTAAAAGTATTGATTGCTCTAGGCAGTAGAGACATTTTAACAATGTTTATTCTTCCAACCCAAGAGCATGGAATGGTCTTCCATCTTTTCGTGTCTTCTTCAATTTCTTTCATGAGTGTTCTGTAGTTCCTCGAGTACAGATCCTTTACATCTTTGGTTAAGTTGATTCCCAGGTATCTTATGGTTCTTGGTGCTATAGTAAATGGAATCGATTCTCTAATTTCCCTTTCTGTATTTTCATTGTTAGTGTATAAGAAAGCCACTGATTTCTGCACCTTGACTTTGTATACTGCCACGTTGCTTAATTGCTGTATGAGTTCTAGTAGTTTGGGGGTGGAGTCTTTTGGGTTTTCCATATAAAGAATCATGTCATCTGTGAAGAGAGAGAGTTTGACTACTTCCTTGCCAGTTTGGATACCTTTTATTTCTATTTGCTGTCCCATTGCTGTGGCTAGGACTTCTAATACTATTTTGAACAAGCGTGGTGAGAGTGGGCATCTTTGTCGTGTTCCTGATCTCAAGAGGAAGGCTGCAAGCTTTTTCCCATTGAGGATAATATTTGTTGTGGGTCTTTCATAGAGAGATGTTATGAAGTTCAGGAATGTTCCCTCTATTCCTATACTTTGAAGCATTTTAATCAGGAACGGATGCTTGATTTAGTCAAACGCTTTTTCTGCATCAATTGAGAGGACCATGTGGTTCTTCTCTCTTCTCCTTTTAATTTGTTCTATCACATTGATTGATTTGTGAAGGTTGAACCATCCTTGTAGCCCAGGGATGAATCCCACCTGGTCATGGTGGATAATCTTTTTAATGTGCTGTTGGATCCTGTTTGCTAGGATCTTGTTGAGAATCTTAGCATCCACATTCATCAGTGATATTGGTCTGAAATTCTCCTTTCTGGTAGGGTCTTTGCCTGGTTTGGGGATCAGGGTAATGCTGGCTTCATAGAAAGAGTCTGGAGGTTTTCCTTCTGCTTCGATTTCTTTGAAACAGCTTCAGGAGAATAGGTGTTATTTCTTCTTTGAAAGTTTGGTAGAATTCCCCAGGGAATCCATCAGGTCCTGGGCTCTTGTTTTTTGGGAGGTTTTTGATCACTGCTTCAATCTTGTTACTAGATATCGGTCTATTCAGGTTGTCGATTTCTTCCTAGTTCAATTTGGGGAGTTTATAGCTTTTCAGGAATGCATCCATTTCATCTAGGTTGCTTAGCTTATTGGCATTTAACTGTTGATAATAACTTCTGTTGTTTCTACTGCCTTGGTGTTAGTTGTGATCTCTCCTTTTTCATTCATAATTTTATTAATTTGGGCTTTCTCTCTTTTCTTTTGGATCAGTGTGGCCAATGGTTTATCTATCTTTTGATTCTTTCAAAAAACCAGCTTCTACTTTCATTGATACGTTCCACTGTATCTCTGGTTTCTACCTCATTGATCTCTGCTCTAATATGGATTATTTCCCTTCTTATGTGTGGAGTTGGTTTGATTTGTTATTGATTCTCCAGTTCTTTAAGGTGTAGAGACAGCTGGTGTGTTCTGGATTTTTCAATTTTTTTGAGGGAGTCTTGGATGGCTATGTATTTCCTCCTTAGGACCACCTTTACTGTATCGCATAGGTTTTGGGCCGAAGTGTCTTCATTCTCATTGTTTTCCATGAATTGTTTCAGTTCTTTTTTTGATTTCCTGGTTGATCCAAGCATTCTTAAGCAAGTGGTCTATAGCTTCCAGGGGTTTGAGTTCCTTCTGAGCTTTTCCTTGTGATTGAGCTCCAGTTTCAAAGCATTGTGATCTGAGAATATGCAGGGAATAATCTCAGTCTTTTGGTATCAGTTGAGTCCTGATTTGTGACCTAGTATGTGGTCTATTCTTGAGAAGCTTCCATGTGCACTTGAGGAGAATGAGTATTCTGTTGTTTTAGGGTGGAATGTTCTGTATATATCTATGAGGTCCGTCTGGTCCAATGTGTCATCCAATGCTCTTGTTTATTTATTGATTTTCTGCTTCGATGATCTATTTCTGAGAGATGCATGTTAAGATCTCCTACTATTAATGTATTCATATCAATATGACTCTTTATCTTGATTAACAGTTTTCTTATGTAATTGGCTGCTCCCATATTGGGGGCATAGATATTTACAATTGTTAGATCATCTTGGCGGATCGTCCCATTAAGAATTATGTAGTGTCCTTCTGTATCTCTGACTACAGTCTTTAGTTTAAAATCTAATATTTCTGATATGAGAATCGCTACCCCAGCCTTTTTTTGAGGCCCATTGGCATGAAAGATGCTTCTCCATCACTTCACTTTCAGTCTGCATGTATTTTTAGGTTCAAAATGGGTCTCTTATCAACAACATATGGATGGGTCCTGTCATTTTTTCCAATCTGCAACCCTGTGCCATTTATGGGCCCATTTAGGCCATTCACATTGAGAGTGATTATTGATAGATACGCTTTTATTGACATCATGTTACCTTTGAAGTCTTTCTTTCTGTAGATTGTCTCTATATTTCTGTTCAATGCTATTCTTAGGATTTTTCCATTTTTATAGAACCCCCCTTAATATTTCCTGCAGTGTCAGCTTGATGGTTGCATAGTCTTTTAAGCCTTGCCAGTCTTGGAAACTCTTTATCTCTCCATCCATTTTGAATGGCAGTCTTGTTGGATAAAGTATTCTTGGCTGCATCTTCTTCTCATTTAGTGCCCTGAATATATCGTGCCAGCCCTTTCTGGATTGCCAGGTCTCTGTGGACAGGTCTGACATTATTCTGATGGGCTTTCCTCTGTAAGTAAGGAGCCTCTTTGTACTAGCAGCTTTCAAGAGATTATATCTACAATTATGATTTCTCAATTTGACTATCAGGTGCCTTGATGTTTTTCTGGAATCTATAATCTTGGGTGGAGACCGTTCGGCCTCTAGTACATGAACACTGGTTCCATTCGCGAGATTGGGAAAATTTTCATGAAGAACTTGTTCCACTATATCTTCTAGACTTCTTTCTTTCTCCTCCCCTTCAGGGATTCCAATAATTCTGACGTTGGAATGTTTCATGGCATCATTTATTTCCCTGATTCTTTCATTGCTTCTAAGCTGTTTGTTCCAGGCTTCCTCCTGATCCTTTCTCTCTATCTGTTTGTCCTCCAGATCACTAATTCTATCTTCTGTCTCAGTTACCCTAGCTTTGAGAGAATTTAGATTAGATTGGAACTCATTGAGACCATTGTGAACCTCATCCCTGGTAGCTTTCATCTCTGCCCTAACATTGTGAACATCATCTCTGGTCGCTTTCAGTTCAGCCCTAATCTATTCCATTTGGTCATCCATGGCTTTCTCCAACCTAGCTATTGCCTGGATAATTGTTAGCCTGAATTCTCTTTCTGACATATTGTCTGTGTTGATAGTCATTAGCTCTGTTGCAGAAGGCCCATGCTCTGTATTTTTCTTCTGTTGGGCATTCCTCCTCCTAGTTATTTTGTTGAGAGATGGCTGAACGGATGTAGCTGGATGTATTGACCGTGTTGCAGTCAAGGTGCACCCTGAAACGCTTCTGAGCAATCAGGATTCCCCACCCAAATGAGAGAAAAAAGAAAAGAAAAAGAAAAAGAGAGAGAGAGACAAGAAAGAAAAGGAAGATAAAAGAGAAGTTTCAGCCCTAATGGGCCCCAAGGTAAGATTTATGAAGTATACAAACAAAAAACAGACAAACAAAAAGACTGATAAAAGTATATGACAAGAGAAAATAAAATTATATGTATATAATATATATACATAAAATATATATATATATATATATATATATATATATATATATATATGAGCAAATAAAGGAAGAACCTTGTCAAAATATCCCCAAGTATAAGATTTATATACTATCAGGACAAACACAAAAACACAGAAACACTGGTGGAAGAAAAAGATGGGAGAGTGGTTATAAATTCTCAGTGTGGGCGAGGAAGGTTGTTTTGAACCTTCCTGGGTGTATCTTGATATCTTTGTTAAAGGACTCAACTTTCCTAAGATAAAGGGGAAATTGGTTTACCTATAGGGGTAGCATTGATTGGGGAAAGGAGATTACCTTGAAGTTTAACTCTATATGAATATTAGAAAATAAAAATAAAAAAGGAATACACTAGACTAAACTAAACTAAAATTAAAATAAAAAAGAAATGTAAAAAATAGAAATGCAGGGGCGCCTGGGTGGCTCAGTGGGTTAAGCCGCTGCCTTCAGCTCAGGTCATGATCCCAGGTCCTGGGTTCGAGCCCCACATCGGGCTTTCTGCTCAGCGGGGAGCCTGCTTCCTCCTCTCTCTCTGCCTGCCTCTCTGCTTACTTGTGATTTCTCTCTGTCAAATAAATAAATAAAATCTTTAAAAAAATAGAAATGCAAAAGAAAAACACAGGTGTATGTATCAAAAAGTTCAGGTTAGAAGGTTATTATGGAATTTGATGTACTTGATATCTCACTGTGATGGTAAATAGGTTAAAAGATTATCTATATATTTTTTTAAAATGAGCCAGAATAGTGGGAATGAATTAAAAATAAAAGTCCTATGAAGTAGTGGTCGTTGTTCTCTTGTAGTCTTTTTTTTTTTCTTTTTCTTTCCTGGTTGGTTTTCTGGGGGAGGGGCCTGGCATGTGGGTTTTCAGTCAGTGATGTTCTCTGAGTTAAGTCCTCCCGCCCCCCTCAAGGGGGTGGGCACTGAAGAAGCTGTTTTTTTCAGGCTTTTGTTCTCTGGAGGTTTTTATGTTTGTTCACTTTTTTTTCTCTCTGGCCTTGACCACTTTTGACGTTTTTTGTAGGTTTAGAGGAAAGCAAACTGCAACCTGACCTCCCTCTCAGAGAGAAGCCTCAGTCTGGATGCAGAGCCCAATAAATTCCCCCTTGGCTGCTGGCAGAGTGTGTCCCTGGGGACACAGGATTTTTTGCTTGTACCCAAAACCAGGGCAGCGGTGGCTGTCTGGGCAGCTCCAGAACGCCAGAGAGGTTCCAAGCAGTGGTTGCACACAGATTTTTCCGCTGTCCCGGGATGGGAGTCCTGGTCTTTCCGGGTCCGAGAGCACCAGGCTGGGGACTATGCGCACTTCTCTCGGGAGGGTGCGGGGCGCCACTCGGACTCTGATAGCAAGGCATGGCACTCGCGTGGGGACTGCAAAAAGGCTGTGCTTCTGCTGGCTGGCGAGGCTCCCAGCCCCTCACGGAACCAGTCCCCACCTGCTCTCAGGCGCGCTGGTGGCTCAGGGACCAAGACCTGGTTTCTCCACCGCACTCTCTCTGGCTCTGCACCAGGGGTGGCTGTCCTGGGTCGGGGGACTTAAGCCCCTGTCCCTAGCTGCCCTGATTCCCACAATTTCCCCCCCGTGATCCTTTGCTCTTTTTGAGTGCTTTCTACCAGACTCCAAGTTAATGCTGGTCCCAGAGGCAGGGCACTCTTGTATTGGGATATTACTTTACAATGGGTCACCTCTGGTGGCTCCCTCCCCCTTTTGTTTATATTCTGATATCAGTCCAACGTTCCCACTCCACTTTACCTGCCCACTGGTGTCTTCTGCCCCATAGAGATCCAGACGTGTATAATTCTGATCTCAGGCTGATTTCATGGGTGATCAGAGTTCTTTGGTAGGTAATCAGCTCACTTTAGGGTCCAAGTTGAAACGGCTCCTCCTCCTACTTCCCCGACATCTTGTCTCCCCAAATGCACCTTTCAAGGAACATCTTGATAGAGGCAAATCCACCTCCTCCAATGGCGGTGTGGAAGTGTTAGGGAACTGCTCTCTGCTCAACTCTGGGAACCAAGATACTTTCCACTAAGTTCTCCTTTCACGCACCTGGAAGGGTTCCATTGAAGAGACCTACAGAATCCCACATCCTGCAGGTTACTGCCCGCACCTGCTGGGTGCAAAAGCCTTGAAACTGAGAAGAGCACTGAGAGCAGAGTGCTACAGAAGTAGCTCGCATTCTGCCGTTCTGAGTACAGCACGCTCTACTGTGATGTGTGATACCCAGGATTCTGAGACAGAACACAGACCTTGTACCACCTCCGCTGCACGATGGCAGTGCATCCCCCAAAGTGGGTGCGGACTGAGAAAGAAGTGCCATCAGAAGCACGACGGTGGGGGAACAGAAACAGAAACAAAACTCCCTTTCCACAGTGTATGGGAAAGCGTAAGGCAAAGGCTAGGCACTCAGAGACATCTGTTGGTTCAGAATGGAGCTCGCAACTAAGGGCCTATGTCCTGATGATGGAGGACACTTCAGATAAACATGTGGCAGTGCAAAGAATGAAACTCTGAGAAACAAGGCAGTGCACCAAGCGTCTTCTGACTAACATCTAGATGCAGGACAGGAGGTGCATGTCACAAGGTAGACGAGGGAGGCAAACCTAGGATCCACACGTTGAAACAACACTCAGCAATTATGCAGCAGAGAAACTGTTTTTCCAGACACATTTGCTTTTGGAAAGACACAAGCGTTTTCAACATGCGTGCTTCACACGTCGTGAGAGAAGTGTGCTTTAGGAGTACTCATGACATTTTTAAGACTGTTGAAATATGGAATCTGTTGGAACTGACTGTGTTGAAAACATGAAGAGTCGATTGGAGGGGCCTATCACAGACGTCCATACTGGTGACCACAGGAAGGTGTGTGTTCAGTGAAACTTCTTTAGGTGGACACCCATTCACGTCAGTTTCTTCCCAGTTGAGGAAAGAAGATAGCAGTGGGATGGACACTGGGCAGTTTGGATACTGTGAATTAAGTATAGGCTACAACTCTTAGGTTTCCAAATCGTATATTGGCTAAGCACGACCTCTGGTCATCCCTACTGTCTCACTCTGTCGAAAACACTTCAACTGTCATCAGGGAAGAGTGCTTTAGGATGGAGTCATGACAGTTTTCAGACTGTCTAAACATGGAAGCTGTTGGAACTGATTGTGATGAAAACATGAAGTGTCGCATACAGGGCCCTAGTCTCAGAAGTCCATACTGGTGATCATAGGAAAGACTGTGTTCAGTGAAACTCCTTCAGATGGACACCCTTTTGTGGCAGTGTCTTCCCAGGAGAGGAAAGAAGATAGAACAAGGATGGACTCAGGGCAGGTTGGATACTGTGTGTTAAGTGCAGGCTACAGATCTCAGGCTTATAGGAAGGTCTGTGTTCAGTGAAACTCCTTCAGGCAGACACCCATTCGTGGCAGGGTCTTCCCAGGTAAGGAAAGAAGACAGAACAAGGACGTACTCAGGGCAGGTTGCATACTTTGTGTTAAATTCAGGCTACGGCTCTTAGGCTTCCAAAACATGTACTGGGACAGCATGAGCAGTGGTCATACCAACTCTGTACCTCTGTCGAAAATGCTTAAAAAGACGTTAGGGAAGGGTGCTTTAGGAAGGACTCGTGACAGTTTTGAGACTGTCAAAACATGGAAGCTGTGGGAACTCACTGTGTTGAAAACATGAAGAGTCGCATTCAGAACCCTAGTCTCAGAAGTCCATACTGGTGATCATAGGAAAGACTGTGTTCAGTGAAACTCCTTCAGATGGACACCCTTTTGTGGCAGTGTCTTCCCAGGAGAGGAAAGAAGATAGAACAAGGATGGACTCAGGGCAGGTTGGATACTGTGTGTTAAGTGCAGGCTACAGATCTCAGGCTTCCAAAACTTATACTGGAAGAACATGATCTGTGGTCATCCCAACTCTCTACCTCTGTCGAAAACGCTTAAAACGATGCGAGGGAAGTGTGCTTTAGGACGGACTCACGACAGTTTTGAGACTTTTAAAACATGGAAGCTGTTGGAACTGATTGTGTTGGAAACATGAAGAGTCGCATTCAGATCCCTAGGCTCAGACATCCATCCCAGTGACTATAGGAAAATCTATGTTCATCAAAACTCGTACAGACGGACATCTTTTTGTGGAGTGTCTTCCCAGATGTGGAAAAATAGATAGAACAAGGATGGACTCAGGGATGGTTGGATACTGTGCATTATGTACAGGCTAGGGCTTTTAGTCTTCCAAAACGTATATAGGGAGAGGCTGACCAGTGGTCATCCCAACTCTCTACCTCTGTCAAAAACGCATCAAACGTCGTGACTGAAGTGTGCTTTAGGACAGACTCGTGACAGTTTTGAGACTGTCATAACATGGAAGCTCTGAACTGACTGTGTTGAAAACATGAAGAGTCACATTTAGAACCCTAGTCATGGAAGTCCATACCAGTGATCATAGGAAAGTCTGTGTTCAGCGAAACTCCTTCAGACGTACATCCTTTCATGGCAGTGTCTTCCCAGGTGAGGAAAGAAGGTAGAACAAGGATAGACTAAGGTCAGGGTGATACTGTGAGTTAAGTGCAGGCTACAGAACTTAGGGTTCCAAAACATATATTGGAAGAGCATGAACTGTGATCATCCAAACTCTCTACCTCTGTCGAAAGCACTTAAAATGAAGTGAGGGAAGCATGCTTTAGAATGACCTCATGATATTTTGGAGACACTCAAAACATGGAAGCTGTGGGAACTGACGGTTTTAAAACCTGAAGGAGTCCCTTTCAGGACCCTAGTCTAGGAATCCATACCAGTTACCATAGGAAGGTCTGTGTTCAGTGAAACTCCTTCAGGAGGACACCCAATTGTGGCTGTGTCTTCTCAGGTGAGGAAAGAAGATACAAGAAGAGTGGACTCAGGGCAGGTTGGATACTGTGTGTTATGTGCAGGCAACGGCTCTTAGTCTTCCAAAACGTGTACTGGAAGAGCATGAGCAGTGTTCACCCCAACTCTGCTACCTATGTCGAAAATGCTTAAAACGACGTGAGGGAAGTCAGCTTTAGGAAGGACTCACGACTGTTTTGAGACTCTCAAAACATGGAAGCTGTGGGAACTGACTGTGTTGAAAACATGAAAAGTCACGGTCAGGACCCTAGTCTTGGAAGTCCATACCAGTGATCATAGGAAAGTCTGTGTTCAGTGAAACTTCTTCAGATGGACACCCTTTCATGGCAGTGTCATCCCAGGTGAGGAAAGAAGATAGAACAAGGATGGACTCAGGTTAGGTTGGATACTGTGAGTTATGTGCCGGCTACAGATCTTATGCTTCCAAAACTTATACGGGAAGAGCATGATCTGTGGTCTTCCCACTCTCTACCTCTGTCGAAAACACTTAAAACGAAGTGAAGAAGTGTGCTTTAGGAAGGACTTGCAACAGTTTTAAGATTGTTAAAACATGGAAGCTGTGAGAACTACTGTGTTTAGAAATGAATAGTCCCATTCATGGCCGTAATCTCAGAATACATACCAGTTACCATAGGAAGGTCTGTGTTCAGTGATACTCCTTCAGGCGGACACCCAATCGTGGCTTTGTCTTCCCAGGTAAGGAAAGAAGACAGAACAAGGACGGATTCAGGGCAGGTTGGATCTGTCAGCTAAGTGTCAGCTACTGCTCTTAGGCTTCCAAAACATGTACTGGAAGAGCATAACCAGTGGTCATCCCAACTCTTTACCTCTGTCGAAAACTCTTAAAACAATGTGAGGGAAGTGTGCTTTAGGAAGGACACATGAGAGTTTTGAGACTGTCAAAACATGGAAGCTGTGGGAACTGACTGTGTTAAATACATGAAGAGTCACGTTCAGAACCCTAGTCTGGGATGTCCATACTGGTGTTCATTGAAAAGTCTGTGTTCAGTGAATATCCATCAGGCGGACACCCATAGTGGGTGTGTCTTCCCAGGTGAAAAAAGAATATACAACAAGGCCGGACTCAGGGCAGGTTGTATACTGTGAGTTAAGTGGAGGCTACGGCTCTTATGCTTCCAAATCGTATACTGGGTGAACATGACCAGTGGACATCGGAACTCACTATCTCTGTCGAAAACGCTTCAATGTTGTGAAGGAAGTGTGCTTTAGGACGGACTTGTGACAGTTTTGAGACTGTCAAAACATGGAAGCTGTGGGAACTGAGTGTGTTGAAAACATGAAGTGTCATGTACAGGGCCCTACATAGTCTCGGATGTCCATGCTTGTGACCATAGGAAGGACAGGGTTCAGAGAAACTCCTTCAGACGGACACCCATTTGTAGCAGTGTTTTCCCAGGTGAGGAAGTAGATAGAACTAGGGTGGATAAGGGCATCTTGGATACAGTGAGTTAAGTGCTTGCTATGCCTCTTAGGTTTCCAAAGCTTTTACTGGAAGTACATGATCTTGGTCATCCAAACTCTCTA
Organism: Lutra lutra; assembly: GCF_902655055.1. Lineage (NCBI taxonomy): Eukaryota > Metazoa > Chordata > Mammalia > Carnivora > Mustelidae > Lutra > Lutra lutra. The sequence goes on along the minus strand of NC_062279.1, from coordinate 42,390,013 downwards.
CCTCTGTTGAAAACACTTTAAAAACACGGAAGAAGTCCGTCCTTAGGACGGACTCACAACAGTTATGAGACTGTCAAAACATGGAAGCTGTGGGAACTGAATGTGTTGAAAACAGGAAGAGTCACGTACAGGGACCTAGTCTCCAAAGTCTATACCATTGATCATAGGAACTTCTGTGTTCAGTGAAACTCCTTCAGACGGACCGCCAATCGTGTCAGTGTCTTCCCTGGTGAGGACAGAAGATAGAACAAGGATGAACTCATGGCAGGTTTGATTCTGTGTGTTAACTGCAGGCTACGGCTCTTGGGCTTCCAAAACGTATATGGGAGAGCATGACCAGTGGTCATCCCAACTCTCTACCTCTGTCAAAAACGCTTCAAATGTCATGAGGGAAGTGTGCTTTAGGACGGACTCACAATATTTTTGAGAGTGTCAAAAAGGGAAAGTTGTGGGAACTCAGTGTTGAAAACATGAAGTGTCACATACAGGGCCTTACGTAGTCTTGGATGTCCATGCTTGTGACCATAGGAAGGACAGGGTTCAGTGAAACTCCTTCAGACGGACACCCATTCATTTCAGTGTCTTCCCAGGTAAGGAAAGAAGATAGAACAAGGACGGACTCAGGACAGGTTGGGTACTGAGTGTTAAGTTCAGGCTACTGCTCTTAGACTTCCAAAACGTGTACTGCAACAGCATAACCAGTGGTCATCTCAACTTTCTACCTCTGTCAAAAATGCTTCAAAAGTCGTGAGAGAAGTGTGCTTTAGGGCAGAACTGCAACAGGTTTGAGACTGTCACTACATGGAAGCTGTGGGAACTGACAGTTTTGAAAACATGAAGAGTCCCTTTCAGGGCCCTAGTCTTGGAAGTCTATACCGGTGACCATAGGAAGGTCTGTGTTCAGTGAAACTCCTTCTGACGAACACCCAATTGTGTCATTGTCTTCCCAGGTTAGGAAAGAAGATAGAACAAGGGTGGACTCAGGTCAGGTTTGATTCTGTGTGTTAACTGGAGGCTACGGCTCTTAGGCTTCTAAAACGTGTACTGGGACAGTATGACCAGTGGTCATTCCAACTTTCTACCTCTATCAAAAACGCTTAAAACGACTTGAGGGAAGTGTGCTTTAGGAGGGACTCATGACAGTTTTGATACTGTCAATACATGGAAGCTGTGGGAAATGACTGTGTTGAAAACATGAAGAATTGCATTCAGGGCCCTAGTCTCAGAATTCCATATTGGTTACCATATGAAGTTCTGTGTTCAGTGAAACTCCTTCAGGTGGACACCCATTCGTGGCAGTGTCTTCCTAGGTAAGGAAAGAAGATAGAACAAGGACGGACTCAGGTCAGTTTGTGTACTGTGTGTTAAGTTCAGGCTACAGTTCTTAGGCTTCCAAAACGTGTACTGGGACAGCATGACCAATGGCCATCTCAAGTCTCTACCTCTGTTGAAAATTCTTCAAAAGTCGTGGACTGGAAGAGATTATGCTGAGTGAAATAAGTCAAGCAGAGAGAGTCAATTATCATATGGTTTCACTTATTTGTGGAGCATAACAAATAACATGGAGGACAAGGGGAGTTAGAAAGGAGAAGGGAGTTGAGGAAAATTGGAAGGGGAGGTAAACCATGAGAGACTATGGACTCTGAAAAACAATCTGAGGGGTTTGAAGCGGCGGGGGGTGGGAGGTTGAGGGAACCGGGTGGTGGGTATTAGAGAGGGCATGGATTGCATGGAGCACTGGTTGTGGTGCAAAAACAAGGAATACTGTTATGCTAAAAATAAAAAAAAAATTAAAGATAATAAAAAATAATTTAAAAAATTTAAAAAAAGTCGTGAGAGAAGAGTGCTTTAGGACATACTCATGACAATTTTGAGACTGTCAATACATGGAAGCTGTGGGAACTGACTGTGTTGAAAACTTGAAGTGTCTATGTAGAGTGCCCTCCCTAGTCTCTAATATCCATGCTTGTGACCATAGGAAGGACAGTGTTCAGTGAAACTCCTTCAGAAGGACAGCATTTCTTCGCAGTGTCTTCCCAGGTGAGGAAACAAGATAGAAGGATGGACTCAGGGCAGGTTGGATCCTGTGAGCTAAGTGCCGGCTACAGCTCTTAGACTTCCAAAACGTGTACTGGAAGAGCATAACCAGTGGTCATCCCACTCTCTACCTCTGTCGAAATTGCTTCAAATGTCGTGAGGGAAGAGTGCTTTGGGAAGGACTCTCAAGTTTTGAGACTGTCAAAACATGGAAGCTGTGGGAACTGAATATGTTGAAAACATGAAGAGTAGGGTACAGGGCACTAGTCTTGGAAGTCTATACCGGTGACCATAGGAAGGACTTTGTTCAGTGAAACTCCTTCAGACGGACACCCAATCGTGTCAGTGTCTTCCCAGGTGAGGAAACAAGATAGAACAAGGACGGACTTAGGGCAGGTTGAATACTGTGAGCTACGTGCAGGATACGGCTCGTAGGCTTCCAAAAAGTGTCCTGGGTGAGCATGACCAAGGGCCATCCCAACTCTCTACCTCTGCAAAAACGCTTCAAACGTCTTGAGGGAATTTGCTTTAGGATGGACTCGCGACAGTTTTGAGACTGTGAAAACATGGAAGCTGTGGGAAATGAGTGTGTTGAAATCATGATGTGTTGCGTACAGGGCCTTCACTAGTCTTGGATGTCCATGCTTGTGACCATAGGAAGGACAGGGTTCAGTGAAACGCCTTCAGATGGACACCCATTCATAGCAGTGTCTTCCCAGGTGAGGAAAGAAGATAGAACAAGGGCGGATCCGGGCAGGTTGGATGCTGTGAGTTAAGCGCAGGATACGGCTCTTAGGCTTTGAAACCGTATACTGGAAGTACAGGATCTTTGTCATCCCAACTCTCTACCTTTGTCAAAAACACTTAAAAAACATGAAGGAAGTGTGCTTTAGGATGGACTCACGACAGTTTTGAGACTGTCAAAACATGGAAGCTGTGGGAACTGATAGTGTTGAAAACATGAAGAGTCGATTTCAGGGTCCTAGTCTCAGAAGTCCATATCGGTGGCCATAAGTAGGTCTGTGTTCAGTGATACTCTTTCAGGCGAATACCCATTCATTGCAGTGTCTTCCCAGGTGAGGAAAGAAGATAGAAGATAGACTGACTCAGGTCAGGTTGGATATGGTCAGCTAAGTGCAGGCTATGGCTCTTAGGCTTCCAAAACGTATACTGAAAGAGCATGACCCGTGGTCATCCCAACTCATTACCTCTGTCGAAAACGGTTCAAAAGTAGTGATGGATGTGTGCTTTAGGACAGACTCATGACAGTTTTGAACTGTCAAAAATGGAAGCTGTGGGAACTGAATGTGTGAAAACATGAATAGTTGTGTACAGGGCCTTAGTCTCGGAAATCTATACCGGTGACCATAGGAAGGTATCTTTTCAGTGAAACTCCTTCAGACAGACACCCGATCGTGTCAGTGTCTTCCCAGGTGAGGAAACAAGATAGAACAAGGACGGACTCAGGGAAGGTTGGTTACTGTGAGGTAAGTGCTGGCTACAGCTCTTAGGTTTCCAAAACGTATACTGGGAGAGCATGACCCGTGATCATCCATATCATTAACTCTGTCAAAAATGCTTCAAATGTCGTGAGGGAAGTGGGCTTTAGGATGACTTGTGACAGTTTTGAGACTGTCAAAACATGGAAGGTGTGGGAACTGTGTTGAAAACATGAAGAATCGCATTCAGGGCCCTTGTCTCGGATTTCCATATTAATGACCATAGAAAGTTCTGTGTTCAGTGAAACTCCTTCAGGCGGACACCCATGCTTGGCAGTGTCTTCCCAGGTACGGAAAGAAAATAGAACAAGGACGGACTCAGGGCAGGTTGGGTACTGTGTGTTCAGTTCAGGCTATGGCTCTTAGGCTTCCAAAACGTGTATTGGGACAGCATGACCAGTGGTCATCCCAACTCAGTACATCTGTTGAGAATGCTTCAAACGTTGTGAGGAAATTGAGCTTTAGGACTCACGACAGTTTTGAGACTGTCAAAAATGGAAGCTGTGGGAACTGAGTGTGTTGAAAACATGAAGGGTGGCTTTCAGGGCCTTAGTCTCTGAAGTCCATACCGGTGGCAATAGGAAAGTCTGTGTTCAGTGAAACTCCCTCTGGTGGACACCCATTCGTGGTAGTGTTTTCCCAGGAGAGGAAAGAAGATAGAAAAAGGACGGACTCAGGGAAGTTGGATACACTGAGTTAAGTAAAGTCTATGGTTCTTAAGCTTCCAATTGTAAACAGGGAGAGAATGATCAGTGGTCACCCCAACTCTCTTCCTCTGTCAAAAATGCTTCAAACCTCGTGAGAGAACTGTGCTATAGGACAGACTCGCTACAGTTTTCAGACTGTCAAAATATGGAAACTGTGGGAACTGACTGTGTTAAAAACATGAATTGTAATGTACAGGGCCCTCCCTTGTCTCGGACTTCCACGCTTGTGACCATAGGAAGGCAAGTGTTATGTGAAACTCATTCAACATGTGTTGAAAACATGAAGAGTCATGTTCAGGGCCCTAGTCTCGGAAGTCCATACAGGTGGCCGTAGGAAGGTTTGTGTTCAATGATACTCCTTCAGGCAAACACCTATCCGTGGCTGTGTCCTCCCCAGTAAGGAAAGAAGATAGAGCAATGTCGGACTCAGTGAAGGTTGGATACTGTGAGTTAAGTGAAGGCTATGGTCTTAGGCTTCCAAAACGTATACTGGGAGAGCATGACTAGTGGTCATCCCAACTCACTACCTATGTTGATAATGCTTCACATGTCGTGAGGGAACAGACTCATGACAGTTTTGAGACTGTCAAAACATGGATGCTATGGTAACTGTCCATGTAAAAACATGAAGAGTCTCATTCAGGGCCCTAGTCTCTGAAGTCCATACAGGTGGCCATAGGAAGGTCTGTGTTCAGTGAAACTCCTTCAGATGAACAGGATTTTGTGGCAGTGTCTTCCCAGGTGATGACAGTAGATAGAACAAGGATGGACTCAGGGCAGGTTGGATATTGTGAGTTAAGAGCAGGCTACGACTCTTAGGCATCCAAATATTATAGTGGGAGAGCAAACAGTGGTCATCCAAACTCACCACCTCTGTCGAAAAAGCTTCAAACTTCGTGAGAGAAGTGTGCTTTAGGACGTACTCATGACAGTTTTAAGACTCTTAAACGATGGAATCTGTGGGAACTGACTCTGTTGAAAACATGAAGAGTCGCTTTCAGAACCCTAGTCTCTGAAGTCCATAACCGGTGGCCAAAGGAAGGTCTGTGTTCAGTGAAACAACTTCAGGCGGACACCCATTCGTGTCAGTGCCTTCCCAGGTGAGGACAGAAGATAGAACAAAGATGGGCTCAGGGCAGGTTGGATATTGTGTGTTAAGTACAGACTATGGCTCTTAGGCTTCCATAACGTGTACTGGGACAACATGACCAGTAGTTATCCCAACTCTCTACCTCTATCAAAAATGCTTCAAACATCATGAGGGAAGTGTGCTTTAGGACGGACTCCCGACAATTTTGAGACTCTCAAAACATGGAAGCTGTGGGAACTGACTGTGTGGAAAACATGAAGTGTCAAGTACAGGGCCCTCCCTAGTCTAGGACGTCCATTATTGTGACCATAGTAAGGACTATGTTCAGTGAAACTCCCTCAGGTGAACACCCTTTCGTGGCTGTGTCTTCCCAAGTGAGGAAAGAAGACAGAACAAGGACGGACTCAGGGCAGGTTGGATACTGTGAGCAAAGTGCAGGCTATGGCTCTTAAGCTTCCAAAATGTATACTGGGAGAGCAGGACCAGTATCCATCCCAACTCTCTACCTCTGTCAAAAGGCTTAAAACAACATGAGGGAAATATGCTTTAGGACGGACTCGTTACAGTTTTGAGACTGTCAAAACATGGAAGCTGTGGGAACTCACTGTTTTCAAAACATGAAGATTCGCCTACAGGGCCCAAGTCTTGGAAGTCTATACCAGACAACATAAGAAGGTCTGTGTTCAGTGAATCTCCTATGGCCACCAGTATGAACTTCTGAGACAAGGGCCATGAACGCAACTCTTCATTTTTTCAACACAGTCTGTTCCCAGAGCATCCATGTTTTGACAGTGTCAAAACTGTCATGAGTACGTCTTTTTTTTTCTTTCTTTTCAGCTTAACAGTATTCATTGTTTTTGCACCACACCCAGTGCTCCATTCAATCCGTGCCCTCTCTAATACCCACCATCTGGTTCCCTCAACCTCCCCTCCCTCCCCTTAAAAACCCTCAGTTTGTTTTGCAGAGTCCATAGTCTCTCATGGTTAACCTCCCCTTCCAATTTCCCTGTCCAAGTACGTCCTAGAGCACACTTCCCTCACATCATTTTAAGCGTTTCAGACAGAGGTAGAGAGTTGAGATGACCACAGATCATGCTCTTCCAGTATAAGTTTTGGAAGCCTAAGAGCCTTAGCCTGCACTTAACTCACAGTATCCAAACTGCCCTGAGTCTGTCCTTGTTCTATCTTCTTTCCTCACCTGAGAAGACACTACCATGAAAGGATGTCCGTCTGAAGTACTTTCATTGAACAAAGACTTTCCTATGGTCACCAGATTGATTTCCGAGACTACGATTCTGAACGACACTCTTCATGTTTTCAACACAGTCAGTTCCAACAGCTTCCATTTTTGACAGTCTCAAAACTGTTGCGAGTCTGTCCTAAAGCACACTTCCCTCACGTCTTTTTAAGCATCTTCAACACAAGTAGATTGTTTGGATGACCACTCATCATGCTCTCCCAGTACACATTTTGGAAGCCTAAAAGCCATATCCTAAACGTAGCTCACAGTATGCAACCTGCCCTGAATCAATCATTGTTCAATCTTCTTTTCTCACCTGGGAAGACACTGCCATGAATGGGTGTCCATCTGAAGGAGTTTCACTGAACACAAACTTTCATATTGTACCGGTATGGACTTCCGAGGCTAGGGTTCTGAACGCGACTCTTCATGTTTTCAACACAGTCAGTTCCCACAGCTTCCATGTTTGACAGTCTCAAAACTGATGCGAGACCATCCTAAAGCACAGTTCCCTCATGTCGTTTTAAGAGTTTTCAACAGAGGTAGAGAGTTGGGATGACCACTGCTCATGCTCTTCCAGTACACATTTGATAGCCTAAGAGTAGAAGCCTGCACTTAGCTCATAGTATCCAAACTGCACTGAGTCCGTCCTTCTTTTATCTTCTTTCCTCACCTGGGAAGAGAGTGCCTTTAATGGGTGTCCTTATGAAGGAGTTTCACTGAACACTGTCCTTCCTGTGGTCACAAGCATAGACGTTTGAGACTAGAGAAGGCCCTGTAGGTGACACTTCAAGTTTTCAACACAGTCCGTTCCCACAGCTTCCATATTTTGACAAGCTCAAAACTGTCGTGAGTCCGTCCAAAGCACACATCCCTCACAACATTTGAAACGTTTTCGACAGAGGTAGAGAGTTGGGATGACCACTGATCAATTCTCCCAGTAAACGTTTTGGAAGCCAAAGAACTGTAGCCTGCACTTAACTCAAAGTATCCAACCTGCCCTGAGTCTGTCCTTCTACTATCTTCTTTCCTCTCCTGGGAAGACACTTCCACAAATGGGTGTCCACCTGAAGGAGTTTCACTGAACACACACTATCCAATGGCCACCGGTATGGACTTCAGAAACTCATGCTCTCCCTGTACACCTTTTGGAAGCCTTAGAACTGTAGCCTGCACTTAACTCCAGTACACAACCCGCCCTGAGTCCGTCCTTGTTCTATCTTCTTTCCTTACCTGGGAAGACACTGCCACGAATGAGTGTCCACCAGAAGGTGTTTAACTGAACACTGTCCTTCCTTGGTCACAAGCATAGACATCCAAGACTATGGAGGGCCCTGTATGTGACAGTTCATGTTTTCAACACAGTCACTTCCCCAGCTTCCATATTTTGACAGTCTCAAAACTGTCACGAATCCGTCCAAAGCACACTTCTCTCATGACGTTTGGAGCATTTTCGACAGAGGTAGAGAGTTGGGATAACCACTGTTCATGCTCTCCAGTATAGGTTGGGGAAGCCTAAGTACTGTAGCCAGCCATGCTCTCCCAGTATACATTTTAGAAGCCTAAGACACATAGCCTTACTAAGTTCACAGTATTCAACCTGCCCTGAGTCCATCCTTGTTCTATCTTCTTTCCTCACTATAGAAGACACTGCCACGATTGTTTGTCTGCCTGAAGTAGTTTCACTGAACACACACTTTCCAATGGCCAATGGTATGGACTTCAGAGACTATGGCCCTGAACGCGACTCTTCATGTTTCAGCACAGTCAGTTCACACAGCTTCCATGTCTGACAGACCCAAAACTGTTGTGAGCCCGTCCTAAAGCACACTTCCCTCACGATATTTGAAGCGTTTTCGACAGAGGTAGTGGATGGGATGACCACTGGTCATGCTCTCCCAGTATATGTTTTGGAAGCCTTAGAGCCATAGCATGTACTTAACTCACAGCCCTGAGTCAGTCCTTGTTCTATCTTCCTTCATCACCAGGGAAGACACTGCCATTAATGGGTGTCCACCTGAAGTTGTTTCACTGAACACTGTCATTCCTATGGTACAAGCATTGACCCGAGACTAGGGACGGCCCTGTACATGACACTTTGGGTATTCAAAGAATCAGTTCCCACATCTTCCATATTTTGACATTCTCAAAACTGTTGCAAGTCTGTCCTAAAGCATACTTCTCTAAGGACATTTTAAGCATTTTTGACAGAGGTATGAATTGGGAAGACCACTGGTCATGCTCTCCCAGTACACCTTTTGGAAGCCTAAGAGCCTTAACCTGCACTTAGCTCACAGATTCCATCCTGCCCTGAGTCTGTCCATGTTCTTTCTTCCTTCCTCACATGGGTACACACTGCCACGAATGGGTGTCCACCTGAAGGAGTTTCACTGAACAGTGTCCTTACTATGACAACAAGCATGGATGTACGAGACTAGGGAGGGCCCTGTATGTGACACTTCTTGTTTTTAACACAGTCAGTTCCTAAAGCTTCCATGTTTTGACAGCCTCAAAACTGTCGCTAGTCTGTACTAAAACACATTTCTTTCATGACATTTGAAGCGATTTGACAGAGGTAGAGATTTGGGATGACCACTGTTCATGCTCTCCAGTATAGGTTGGGGAAGCCTAAGTACTGTAGCCAGCACTGAGCTCACAGTATGCAACCCGCACTAAGTCCGTCCTTGGTCTATCTTCTTTCCTAACCTGGGAAGACACTGCCATGAATGGGTGTCCGCCTGAAGAAGTTTCACAGAACACAGACCTTCCTATGGTCACTGGTATAGACTTCCGAGACAAGGGCCCTGAACGCGACTCTTGCTGTTTTCAACAGAATCAGTTCCCTCAGATTCCATGTTTTGAGTCTCAAAACTGTAGGAGTCTGTCCTAAAGCACACTTCCCTCATGTCGTTTTGAGCATTTTTGTCAGAGATAGAGAGTTGGGATTACCACAGGTCATGTTCTTCCAGTATACGTTTTGGAACCCTAAGAGATGTAGCCTGCACTTAAATCACAATATCCAACCTGCCCTGAGTCCATCCGTATTCTATTTCCTTTCCTCACCTGGGAAGACACTGCCACGAAAGGATGTCTGTCTGAAGGATTTTCATTGAACACAGACTTTCCTATGGTCACTGGTATGGACTTCTGAAAATAGGGTTCTGAACGCCACTCTTCATGTTTTCAACACACTATGTTCCCACAGCTTCAATGTTTTGACAGTCTCAGAACTGTCACGAGTCTGTCCTAAAGCACACTTCCCTCAAGTCATTTGAAGCATTTACGACAGAGGTAGAGAGTAGGGATGACCATTGGTGATGCTCCCCAATTACACGTTTCGGAAGCCTATCAGGTGTAGGCTCCACTTAGCTCACAGTATCCAACCAGCCCTGAGTCCGTCCTTGTTCTATCTTCTTTCATCACTTGGGAAAGCACTGTCACGAATGGGTGTCAGCCTGAAGGTGTTTTACTGAACACTGTCCTTCCTATGGTCACAAGCATGGAATTCTGAGACTAGAGAGGTCCCTGTACGTGACACTTCATGTTTCCAACACAGTATGTTCCCACAGCTTCCATATTTTGACGGTCTCAAAACTGTCACAAGTCGGACCTAAAGCACACTTCCTCACGACGTTTGAAGCGTTTTCGACAGAGGTTGTGAGTTGGGATGACCACTGGTCATGCTCCAAGTAATACGTTTTGGAAGCCTAAGAACTGTCACCTCCACTTATCTCATAGTATCCAAACTGCCCTGTGTCCGTCATTCTTGTATCTTCTTTCATCACCTGGGAAGACACTGGCATGAATGGGTGTCCGCCTGAAGTAATTTCACTGAACACTATCCTTCCTGTGGTCACAAGCATGGACATCTGAGACTAGGAGGGCCCTGTACGTGACACTTCATGTTTTCAACAGAGTCAGTTCTCAGTGCTTCCATATTTTGGCAGCCTCAAAACTGTCGTGAGTATGCCCTAAAGCACAATTTTCTCAGGTTTTCTGAAGGGTTTTCGACAGAGGTAGAGAGTTGGGATGACTACTGGTCATGCTCTCCCAGTACATGGTTTCGAAGCCTAAGAGCAGTAGCCTGCACTTAGCTCACAGTATCCAACCTGTCCTGATCCGTCCTTGTTCTATCTTAATTCTCACCTTGGAAGACACTGCCACGAATGGGTATCTGCCTGAAATTGTTTCTCTGAACACATACATTCCTATGGCCACCGGTAAGAACTTCATAGACAAGGGCCCTGAACGTGACTCTTTGTTTTCAACACGTTCAGTTCCCGCAGCTTCCATATTTTACCCTTCTCAAAACTGTCACAAGTCCGTTTTAAAGCACACTTCCCTCATGACGTTTGAAGTGTTTTTGACAGAGGTAGTGAGTTGGGTTGACCACTGGTCATGCTCTCCCAGTATACAGTTCGGAAGCCTAAGAGCAGTGGCCTGCACTTAACTCACAGTATCCAACCTGCCCTGAGTCCATCCTAGTTCTATCTTCTTTCATCACTTGGGAAGGCACTGCCACGAATGGGTGTCTGTCTGAAGATGTTTCAATGAACACAGACCTTTTTATGGTCCCCGGCTTGGACGTCCGAGACTAGGGTCCTGTACATGGTTCTTCATAATTTCAACACAGTTCCCACAGATTCCATGTGTTGACAATCTCTAAAATGTCTTGAGTCCGTCCTATAGCATATTAACCTCATGACGTTTGAAGCGGTTTCCCAAAGAGGTAGTGAGTTGGGATGACCAATGGTCATGCTCTCTGAGTATAAGTTTTGGAAGCCTAAGAGCCGTAGCCTGCACTTGACTCACAGTATCAAACCTGCCCTGAGTCCGTCTTTGTTCTATCTTCTAACCCCATCTGGGAAGACACTGCCTGAATGTGTGTCTGCCTGAAGGAGTTTCACTTAAGAGACCATCCTATGGCCACCTGTATGGACTTCCGAGATTGGGCCCTGAACACGACTCTTTAGGTTTTCAACACATTCAGTTCCTACACCTTCCATGTTTTGACAGTCTCTAAACTGTCTTCCTAAAAGTCCTAACTGCTATATGTGTCGCCCTGTGGCACTCTTCTGTCACGTCGTTTTAAGCGTTTTTGACAGAGATAGAGAGTTGGGATAACCACAGATCATGCTCTTCCAGTATAAGTTTTGGAAGTGTAAGAGCCATATCCTCCACTTAGCTCACAGTATCCAACCTGTCCTGAGTCCGTCCTTGTTCTATCATCTTTCTTCACCTCGGAAAACACTACCATGAATGGGTGTATGTCTGAGGGAGTTTCAGTGAGTACAGACTTTCCTGTGGTCACCGGTAGGGACTTCCGAGAATAGGGTTGTGAATGCCACTCTCATGTTTTTAACACACTCAGTTTCCACAGCTTCTGTGTTTTGAGAGTCTCAAAACTGTCGTGAGTCCATCCTAAAGCACACTTCCTTAAGTCGTTTTAAGACTTTCGACTGAGATAGAGTGTTAAGATGACCTTTGTTCATGCTCTCCCTTATAAGTTTTGGAATCCTAAGAGCCGTAGCCTGCACTTGGCTCACAGTATCCAAACTGCCCTGAGTCCATCCTTGTTCTATCTGCTTTCTCACCTGGGAATACACTGCCACAAATGGGTGTCTACCTGAAGGAGTTTCACTAAACACTCTCCTTCCTATGCTCACAAGCATGGACGTCCGTGACTAGGGAGGGCCCTGTATGTGACACTTCATGGTTTCAACACAGTCAGTTCCCATAGCCTCCATGTTTTGACAGTCTCAAAAGTGTCACAAGTCTGTCTTAAAGCACACTTCTCTCACGTTGTTTTAAGCCTTTTTGACAGAGGTAGAGAGTTGGGATGACCACTGGTCATGCTCTTCCAGTATACGTTTTGGAAGCCTAAGAGCTGTAACCTCTACTTAATCACAGTATCCAACCTGACGTGAGTCCGTCCCTGTTCCATCTTATCTCCTCACATGGGAAGACAGTGACACGAATGGGTGACCGTCTGAAGGAGTTTCAATGGACACAGACCTTCCTATGGCCACTGGTATGGACTTCAGGGACAAGAGCTCTGATTGTGACTCTTCATGTTTTTAACACAGTCAGTATGGACTTCTGAACTTCCGAGACTAGGGCCCTGTATGCGATTCTTCATGTTTTCAACACAGTTCCCACAGTTTCCATGTTTTGACAGTCTCAAAACTGTTGTGAGTCCATCCTAAAGCACATTTCCCTCATGTCCTTTTAAGCGTTTTTGACAGAGGTAGAGAGTTGGGATGACCACTGGTTATGCTCTCCCAGTACACGTTATGGAAGCCTAAGAGCCTTAGCCTGAACTTAACTCACGGTATCCAACATGCCCTGAGTCCACCTTGTTCTTTATTCTTTCCTTACCTGGAAGGACAATGCCATGAATGGGTGTCCACCTAAAGGAGTTTCACTGAACACAGACCTTCCTATGGTCACTGGTATGGAATTCCGAGACTAGGGCCCTGAACGCGATTCTTCATGTTTCAACAGAGTCAGTTTCCTCAGACCGTCCTATGGTCACTGGTATGGACATCCAAGATGAGGGCCCTGAACAAGACACTTCATGTTTTCAACAATCTGTTCCCACAGCTTCCATGTTTTGACAGTTTCAAACCTTTCATGAGTCCGTCCTAAAGCACACTTCCCTAACGTCATTTTAAGCATTTTCGACAGAGGTAGAGAGTTGGGATGACCAATGGTCATGCTCTTCCAGTACATGATTTGGAAGCCAATTGCCATAGCCTGCAATTAGCTCACCATATCCAACGTCCCCTGAGTCCGTCCTTGTTGTATCTTCCTTCCTCACCTGGGAAGACATTGCCATAAAATGGTGTCCGTCTGAAGGAGTTTCCCTGAACACTGTCCTTCCTAATGTCACAAGCATGGACATCCGAGACTAGGGTGGGGCCTGTAGGTGACACTTCATGTTTTCAAAACAGTAAGTTCCCACAGCTTCCATGTTTTTTTTTTTTAATATTTTATTTATTTATTTGACAGAGAGAGAGTGAACACAAGTAGGCAGAGAGGCAGGCAGAGAGACAGGAGGAAGCAGGCTCCTCTTTGGAGCAGAGAGCCCGATGCGGGACTCGATCCCAGGACTCTGAGACCATGACCTGAGCCGAAGGCAGCGGCTTAACCCACTGAGCCACCCAGGCGCCCAGCTTCCATGTTTTGACAGTCTCAAACTAGTCGCAAGTCCGTCCTATAGCACACTTCCCTCAAGACCTTTGTAGCGTTTTTGACAGAGGTATTTTGTTGGGAAGATCACCTGTCATGCTCTCCCAGTGTACATTTTGGAGGCCTAAGAGCCATCGCCTGCACTTAACACACAGTATCCAACCTGCCCTGAGTCCATCCTTGTTCTATCTTCTTTCCTTACCTGGGAAGACACTGCCACAAATGCGTGTCTACCTGAATGACTTTCACTGAACACAGACCTTCTGATGGCAACCGGAATGGACTTCCGAGACTAGGGTCCAGAACAAAACTCTTCCTGTTGTCAACACAGTCAGGTCCCACTGCTATTAAGTTTTGACAGTCCCAAAGCTCTAGCGAGTCCATCCCAAAGCACACTTCCTTCACGACGTTTGAAGGGTTTTTGACAGAGGTAGAGAGTTGGGATGACTACTGGTAATGCTATCCCAGAATGCGTTTTGGAAGACTAAGAGCCATAGCCTGCACTTAACATGCAGTATCCAACCTTCCCTGAGTCCGTCCTTGTTCTATCTTCTTTCTTGACCTGGGAAGACACTGCAAAGAATGGGTGACCACCTGAAGGTGTTTCACAGGAAACTGCCCTTCCTATGGTCACAAGCATGGACGTCTGAGACTACTCAGGGCCCTGTTCGTGACATATCATGTTTTCAACACAGTCATTTCCCACAACTTCCATATGTTGATAGTCTCAAAACTGTCGTGAGTCTGTCCTAAAGCACACTTCTCTCATGAGGTTTGAGGCGTTTTCGAGAGAGGTAGAGAGTTGGGAAGACCACTGGTCATGCTATCCCAGTATACATTTTGGAGGCCTAAGAGCCATCGCCTGCACTTAACACACAGTATCCAACCTTCCCTGAGTTCATCCTGTTCTATCTTCTTTCCTTACCTGGGAAGACACTGCTAGGAATGGGTGTTCCCCTGAAGGAGTTTCACTGAACACAGACCTTCCTATGGTCACTGGTACGGTATTCCGAGACTAGGGCCATGAGTGCAATACTTCACTTTTCCGACACAGTCAGTTCCCACAACTTCCATGTTTTTATAGTCTCAAAACTGTTGTGAGTCCATCCTAAAGCATGCTTTTCTCATGTCCCTTTAAGCGTTTATGAAAGAGGTAGAGAGTTGGGATGCTCAAAGATCATGCTCTACCAGTATAAGCAATGGAAGCCTAAGAGCCATAGCCTGCGCTTATCTCACAGTATCCAACCTGCCCTGAGTCTGTATTTTTTCTATCTTCTTTCCTCACCTGGGAAGACACTGCAATGATTGGATGTCCGACAGAAGGAGTTTCACTGACACAGACTTTCCTATGGTCACCAGTATGGACTTCTGAGACTAGGGTTATGAAAGCGACTGTTCATGATTTCAATACAGTCAGTTCCCACAGCTTCCATATTTTGACAGTCTCAAAAATGTTGCAAGTCTGTCCTAAAGCACACTTCCCTCACATCGTTTTAAGCGTTTTTGACAGAGGTAGATGATTGGGATGACCACAGGTCATGCTGTCCCAATATACGTTTTGGAAGCCTACCAGCCGTAGCATGTATGCACTCACAGTATCCAACCTGCACTGAGTCCGTCCTTGTTCTATCTTCTTGCTTCACCTGGGAAGACAATTCCACAAATGGGTGACTGCCTGTAGGTGTTTCACTGAACACTGTCCTTCCTATGGTCACAAGCATGGACGTCTTAGACTAGTCAGGGCCCTGTTCATGACGCATCATGTTTTCAACACAGTCATTTCCCACAGCCTCCATATGTTGATAGTCTCAAAACTGTCATGAGTCTGTCCTAAAGCACACTTCTCTCACAAGGTTTGAAGCGTTTTCGAGAGAGGTAGAGAGTTGGAATGACCACTGGTTATGCTATCCCCAGTATACGTTTAGGAAGCCTAAGAGCAGTAGCCAGCACTTAACACACAGTATCCAACCTGCCCTGAGTCCGTCCTTGTTCTATCTTCTTTCCTTACCTAGGAAGACACTGCCATGAATGGGTGTCTGCCTGAATGAGTTTCACTGAACACAGACGTTCTGATGGCAACCGGAATGGACTTCCAAGACTAGGGCCCTGAACACAACTCTTCCTGTTCTCAACACAGTCAGGTACCACAGCTTCCTTGTTTTGACAGTCCCAAAACTCTAATGATTCCGTCCTAAAGTACACTTTTCTCATGATGTTTGAAGCATTTTTGACAGAGGTAGACAGTTGGGATGATCACTGGTCTTGCTAATCCCAGTAAATGTATTGGAATCCTAAGATCCATAGTCTGAATTTAACACACAGTATCCAACTTGCCCTGAGTCCGTCCTTGTTCTATCTTCTTTCTTCATCTGGGAAGACACTGCTATGAATGGGTGTCCGCCTGAAGGATTTTCAGTAACACAGACCTTCCTATGGTCACTGGTATAGATTTCCAAGTTTTGAGCCTTCTAGGTGACTCTTCATGTTTTCAACTGAGTCATTTCCCACAGCAACCATGTTTTGACAGTCTCAAAATTGTCGCGAGTCTGTCCGAAAGCACACTTCCCTCACGACGTTTGAAGGGTTTTTGACAGAGGTAGAGAGTTTGGATGACCACTGCTCATGCTCTTCCAGTATAAATTTTGGAAGCCTACAAGATGTAGCCTGAACTTAAAACACAGTATCCACCCAAGCCTGAGTCTGTCCTTGTTCTATCTTCTTTTCTCACCTGGGAAGACACTGTCATGAATGGGTGTCAGCCTGAAGGAGTTTCAGTAAACACAGATCGTCCTATTGTCACTGGTATGGAATTATGAGACTAGGCCCCTGAACATGATTCTTCATGTGTTCAACACAATCAGTACCCACAGCTTCCTTGTTTTGACATTCTCAAAACTGTTGCAAGTCTGTGGTAAAGCACACTTCCCTCACGACGTTTGAAGCAATTTTGACAGAGGTAGAGAATTGGGATGACCACTGGGCATGCTCTGCCAGTATACGTTTTGGAAGCCTAAGTGCTATAGCCTGTATTTAACTCACAGTATCCAACCTTCAGTGTGTCTGACCTTGGCCTAACTTCTTTCCTTACCTGGGAAGACACTGACACGAGTGGTGTCCATCTGAAGGAATTTCACTGAACACAGACCTTCCTATGGTCACAGGTATAGACTTCTGAGACTTGCGATCTGTAGACGACTCTTAATGTTTTCAACACAGTCAGTTCTCACAGCTTCCATGTTTTGACCATCTCAAAAGTGTCGCAAGTCTGTCCTAAGGAACACGTACCTCACGACGTCTGAAGGCTTTTCAACAGAGGTAGTGAGTTGGGATGGCCATTGCTCATGCTCTCCCATTATACGTTTTGGAAGCCTATGTGTCGTAGCCTCCACTTAACTTACAGTGTCCATCTTGCCCTGATTCCGTCCTTGTTCTATCTGTCTTCCTCACATGATAAGACACTGCCACAAAAGAATGTCCGTATGAAGGAGTTTCACTGAACACAGACCTTCCTTTGGTCACCAGTATGGACTCCCGAGACTAGGGTTCTGAATGCAACTCTTTATGTTTTCAACACATTCACTTCCCACAGCTTCCATATTTTGACAGTTTGAAAGCTGTTGTGAGCCCGTCCTAAAGCACATATCATTCACGTCAACTTAAGCATTTTCGACAGAGGTAGAGATTTGGGATGATCACTGGTCATGCTGTCCCAGTACATGTTTTGGAAGCCTAAGAGCTGCAGCCTGCTCGTAGCTCACAGTATCCAACGTACCCTGAGTCCGTCCTTGTTCTAACTTCTTTCCTCACCTGGGAAGACACTGCCAGGTATGTGAGTCCGTCTGAAAAAGTTTCACTGAGCACATTGTTTCCTACTGTCACAAGCATGGACATCCGAGACAAGGGAGAGCCCTGTACGTGACACTTCATTTTTTCAACACAGTCAGTCCCCACAGCAGCCATGTTTTTACACTCTCAAAACTGTCGCAAGTCTGTCCTACAGCACACTTCTCTCACAACGTTTGAAGTGTTTTCGATAGAAGTAGAAAGTTGGGATGACCACTGCTTATGCTCTCCCAATTTAAGTTTTGGAAACCTAGGAGCCGTAGCCTGAACTTAACACACACTATCCATCATGCCCTGAGACCGTCCTTGTTCTATCTTCTTTTCTCACCTGGGAAGACACTGCCATGAATGGTGTCCGTCTGGTGGAGTTTCACTGAACACAGACCTTCCTATGGCCACCGGTGTAGACTTCGGAGATTTGGGCCCTGTAGGTGACTCTTCATGTTTTCAACACATTCACTTCCCACAGCTTCCTTGTTCTGACAGTCCCAAAACTGTTGTGAGTCTGTCCTAAAAGCACACTTCCCTCACATCTATTTAAGTGTTTTTGACAGAGGTAGAGAGTTGGGATGACCACTGGTCATACTGTCCCAGTATATGTTTTGGAAGCCTAAGAGCCATAGCCTGCACATAGCTCACAATATCCAACATGCCTTGAGTCCTTTGTTCTATCTTCTTTTTTCACCTAGGAATACACTGCCACGAATGAGTGTCCGTCTGAAGGAGTTTCACTGAACACTGTGTTTCCTATTGTCACAAGCATGGACATCCGAGAATAGGGAGGGCCCTCTATGTGACACTTCATGTTTTCAACATGGGCAGTTCCCTCAGCTGCCATATTTTCACAGTCTCAAATCTCTCATGAGTCTGTCCTAAAGAACATTTCTCTCAGTACTTTTGAAGCGTTTTCAGTAGAAGTAGAGAGTTGGGATGATCACTGCTCATGCTCTCCCAGTATAAGTTTTGGAAGCCTAAGAGCCGTAGCCTGAACTTAACACAGAGTATCCATCCTGCCCTGCGTCTGTCCTTGTTCTATCTTCTTTCCTTACCCAGGAAGACACTGCCACAAATGGCTGACCGCCTGAATGAGTTTCACTGAACACAGAACTTCCTATGGTCACTGGTATAGACTTCTGAGATTTGGGCCCTGTAGGGGACTCTTCATGTTTTCAGTCAGTTCTCACAGCTTCCATGTTTTGCAGGCTCAAGACATTCACGAGTCAGTCCTAAAGCACACTTCAATCACGTCTATTTAAGCGTTTTTGACTGGGGTAGAGAGTTGCGATGACCACTGGTCATGCTGTCCCAGTACACGTTATGGAAGCCTCAGAGCCGTAGCCTGCAAGTAACTAACAGTATCCAACCTGCCTTGATTCCATCATTCTTCTATCTTCGTTCCTTACCTGGGAGGACACTGCAACGAATGGGTGTCCATCTGAAGGAGTTTCCCTGAACACTGTCCTTCCTATGGTCACAAGCATGGACATACGAGACTAGGGAGGACCCTGTACGTGACACTGTCAGTTCCCACAGCTTCCATGTTTTGACAGTCTCAAAACAGTTGCGAGTCTGTCCTAATGCACAATTCTCTCTCGACGTTTGAAGCATTTTCGGCAGAGGTAGAGAGTTGGCATAACCTCTCTTCATGCTTTCCCAGTATATGTTTTGGAAGCCTAAGAGCCGTAGCCTGCACTTAACACACAGTATCTAACCTGCCCTGAGTCCGTCCTTGTTCTATCATTTTTCCTTACCCGGGAAGACACATACACGAATGTGTGTCCATCTTAAGGAGTTTCACTGAACACAGATCTTCCTATTGTCACCGGTATGGGATTCCGAGACTAGGCCCATGTACACGATTCTTCATGTATTCAACACAGCCAGTACCCACAGCTTTCATGTTTTGACAGTCTCAAACTGTTGCAAGTCTGTCCTAAAGCACACTTTCCTCACGAGGTTTGAAGCGTTTTCGACAGAGGTAGAGAATTGGGATGACTAGTGGTCATGCTCTGCCAGTATACGTTTTGGAAACCTAAGAGCTATAGCCTGTATTTAACTCACAGTATCCAACCTTCACTGAGTCTGACCTTGGTCTAACTTCTTTCCTTACCTGGGAAGACACTGCCATGAATGGGTGTCTG
Source organism: Lutra lutra (assembly GCF_902655055.1). Lineage (NCBI taxonomy): Eukaryota > Metazoa > Chordata > Mammalia > Carnivora > Mustelidae > Lutra > Lutra lutra. The sequence continues at coordinate 42,370,265 of NC_062279.1, read as the reverse complement.
TCTGAAGGAGTTTCACTGAACACAGACCTTCCTATGGTCACCGGTATAGACTTCCGAGACTTGGGACCTGTAGAGGACTCTTGATGTTTTCAACGCATTTAATTCCCACAGCTTCCATGTTTTGACAATCTCAAAACTACTGTGAGTCTGTCCTAAAGCACATTTCACTCACGTCGTTATAAGCGTTTTTGACAGAGTTAGAGAGTTGGGAAGACCACTGATCATGCTGTCCCAGTACACTTTTTGGAAGTCTAAGAGCCGTAGCCTGAATGTAGCTCACAACGTGCCCTGAGTTCATCCTTGTTCTATCTTCTTTCCACACCTTGGAAGACACTGCCACGAATTGCTGTCCATCTGAAAGAGTTTTACTGAACACAGTGTTTCCTATTGTCACAAGCATGGACATCCGAGGCTAGGGAGGGCCCTGTATGTGACACTTCATGTTTTCAACACAGTCAGTTCTCACAGCTGCCATATTTTGACAGTCTCAAAACTGTCATGACTCTGTCCTAAAGCACACTTCTCTCACGATGTTTGAAGTGTTTTTGACACAGGTAGAGAATTGGGATGACCACTGGGCATGCTCTCCCACTATTGGTTTTGGAAGCCTACGAGCCATACCCTGTACTTAACACAGAGTATCCAACCTTCCCTGAGTCCGTCCTTGTTCTATCTTCTTTTCTCACCTGAGAACACACTGCAACAAATGGCTGATATCCTGAAGAAGTTTCACTGAACACAGAACTTCCTATTATCACCGGTATAGACTTCCGAGATTTGGGCCCTGTAGGCGACTCTTCATGTTTTCAACACAGTCAGTTCCCACGGCTTCCATGTTTTGACAGTCTCAAAACTGTCATGAGGCTGTCCTAAGGCACATGTCCCTCACAACGTTTGAAGCCTTTCTGACAGAGGTAGTGAGTTGGGATGACCACTGCTGATGCTCTCCCAGTATACGGTTTGGAAACCTAATGGCTGTAGCCTCCACATACTCATAGTATCCAACGTGCCCAGACTACGTCCTTGTTCTATCTACTTTCTTTACCTGGGAAGACACTGCCATGAATGGGTGTCCGCCTGAGGGAGTTTCACTGAACACAGACAATGGCAACCGGAATGGACTTCTGAGACTAGGGCCCTGAACCCACCTCTTCATGTTTTCAACATAGTCAGTTCCCACGGCTTGTATGTTTTGACAGTCTCAAAACTGTCTCGAGTCTGTACTAAAGCACTCTTCCCTCACAGCGTTGGACATGTTTTCAACAGAGGTAAAGAGTTGGCATGAACACTGGGCATGCTCTCCAAGTATAAGTTTTGGAAGCCTAAGTGCCTGTACTTAAAAGACAGAATCCAACCAGACCTGAGTCCGTCCTTGTTCTACATTATTTTCTCTCCTGGGAAGACACTGCCATGAATGGTAGTTCACCTGAAGGAGTTTCACCGAACACAGACCTTCCTATGGTCACCGTCTAGACTTCCGAGATTTTGGCCCTGTAGGCGACTCTTCATGTTTTCAACACATTGAGTTCCCACAGCTTCCATGTTTTGACAGTCTCAAAACTCTCACGAGTCCGTCCTAAGGCAAACGATCCTCACGAAGTTTGAAGCATTTACAACAGAGGTAGTGAGTTGGGATGACCACACGTCATGCTCTCCCAGTATTCATTTTGGAAGCCTAAGGCTGTAGCCTCCACTTAACTCAGTATCCAACCTGCCCTGAATCCGTCTTTGATCTATTTTCTTTCCTCACCTGGGAAGACACTTCCATGAATGGGAGTCCGTCTGAAGGAGTTTCCCTGAAAACTGTGTTTCCTATTTTCACAAGCATGGACATTCAAGACTACGGAGAGCCTTGTACTTGACAAGTCATGTTTTCAACACAGTCATTTCCCACAGCTGCAATATTTTGACAGTCTAAAAAATGTCATGACTCTGTCCTAAAGCACATATCTGTCATGACATTTGAAGCATTTTCGATAGAAATAGAGAGTTGGGATTACCACTGCTCATGATCTCCCAGTATACATTCTGGAAGCCTAAGAGCAGTAGCCTGAACTTAACACACAGTATCCATCCTGCCCTGAGGCCATCCTTGTTCTATCTTCTTTCCTTACCCGGGAAGACACTGCCACGAATGGGTGTCTGCCTGAAGGAGTTTCAGTGAGCACAGACCTTCCTATGGCAGCCAGAATAAACTGAGACGAGGGCCCTGAATCCAACTCTTCATGTTTTCAACACAGTCAGTTCCTACAGCTTCCATGTTTTGACAGTCTCAAAACTCGTGATTCTGTCCTAAAGCACACTTCCCTCACATCGTTTTAGCGTTTTTGACAGAGGTAGAGGGATAAGATGACCACAGATCATGCTCTTCCAGTATAAGTTTTGGAAGCCTAAGAGTCGTAGCCTCCACTTAATTCAGAGTATCCAACGTGCCCTGCATCCGTCCTTGTTCTATCTTCTTTCCTAACCTGGTAAGACACTGCCACAAAAGAATGTCTGTATGAACATTCCTGAACCTCATAAAATCTCTCTATGAAAGACCCACAGCAAATATCATCCTCAATGGGAAAAAGCTTGCAGCCTTCCTGTTGAGATCAGGAACACGACAAGGATGCCCATTCTCACCATTCTTGTTCAACATAGTATTAGAAGTCCTAGCAGCAGCAATCAGACAACAAAGAGAAATAAAAGGTATCCAAATTGTCAATGAAGACGTCAAACTCTCTCTCTTCACAGATGACATGATTCTTTATGTGGAAAACCCAAAAGACTCCACCCCCAAAGTACTAGAACTCATACAGCAATTCAGTAACATGGCAGGATACAAAGTCAATGTACAGAAATCAGTGGCTTTCTTATACACTAACAATGAAAATACAGAAAAGGAAATTAGAGAATCGATTCCTTTACTATAGCGCCAAGAACTATAAGATACCTGGGAATCAACCTAACCAAAGAGGTAAAAGATCTGTACTCGAGGAACACAGAACACTCATGAAAGAAATTGAAGAAGACAAAAAGGTGGAAGACCATTCCATGCTCTTGGGTTGGAAGAATAAACATTGTTAAAATGTCTATACTGTCTAGAGCAATCTATACTTTTAATGCCATTCTGATCAAAATTCCACCGGTATTCTTCAAAGAGCTGAGCAAATAATCCAAAAATTTGTATGGAACCAGAAGAGACCCCGAATCGCTAAGGAAATGTTGAAAAACAAGAATAAAACTGGGGGCATTACATTACCTGATTTCAAGCTTTACTACAAAGCTGTGTTCACCAAGACAGCATGGTACTGGCATAAAAACAGACACATAGACCAGTGGAACAGAATAGAGAGCCCAGATATGGACCCTCAACTCTATGGTCAAATAATCTTTGACAAAACAGGAAAAAATATACAGTGGAAGAAAGACAGTCTCTTCAATAAGTTGTGCTGGGAAAACTAGACAGCTATATGTAGAAGAATGAAAGTCGACCATTCTCTTATGCGGTACACAAAGATGAACTCAAAATGGATAAAAGACCTCAACGTGAGACAGGAATCCATCAGAATCCTAGCGGAGAACATAGGCAGTAACCTCTTCGATATCAACCACAGCAACTTCTTTCAAGATATGTCTCCAAAGGCAAAGGAAACAAAAGCGAAAATAAACTTTTGGGACTTCATCAAAATCAAAAGCTTCTGCACAGCAAAGGAAATAATTAAGAAAACAAAGAGGCAACCCACGGAATGGGAGAAGATATTTGTAAATGACAGTACAGACAAAAGGTTGATACCCAGGATCTATAAAGAACTCCTCAAACTCAACACACACAAAACAGACAATCATATAAAAAATGGGCAGAAGATGAACAGACACTTCTCCAATGAAGACATATAAATGGCTATCAGACACATGAAACAATGTTCATCATTGTTTGCCATCAGGGAGATTCAAATTAAAAGCCCATTGAGATACCACCTTACACCAGTTAGAATGGCCAAAATTAGCAAGAGAGGAAACAACATGTGTTGGAGGGGATGTGGAGAAAGGGGAACCCTCTTACACTGTCGGTGGGAATGAAAATTGGTGCAGCCACTTTGGAGAACAGTGTGGAGATTCCTCAAGAAATTAAAAATAGAACTTCCCTATGACCCTGCAATTGCACTACTGGGTATTTACCCCAAAGATACAGATGGAGTGCAAAGAAGGGCCATCTGTACCCCAATGTTTATAGCACCAATGGCCACGGTCGCCAAACTGTGGAAAGAACCAAGATGCCCTTCAACGGATGAATGGATAAGGAAGATGTGGTCCATATACACTATGGAGTATTATGCCTCCATCAGAAAGGATGAATACCCAACTTTTGTAGCAACATGGACGGGACTGGAAGAGATTATGCTGAGTGAAATAAGTCAAGCAGAGCAAGTCAATTATATGGTTTCACTTATTTGTGGAGCATAACAAATAGCATGGAGGACATGGGGAGTTAGGAGAAGGCATTTGGGGGAAATTGGAAGGGGAGGTGAACAATGAGAGACTATGGACTCTGAAAAACAATCTGAAGGGTTTGAAGAGGTGGGGGGTGGGAGGTTGGGGGAACCAGGTGGTGGGTATTAGAGTGGGCACGGACTGCATGGAGCACTGGGTGTGGTACAAAAACAGTGAATACTGTTATGCTGAAAATAAAAAAAAATGATTAAAAAAAAGAAATAAAATATTAAAAGAAAAGAAAAGAAAACAAAGAGGCAACCCATGGAATGGGAGAAGATATTTGCAAATGACAGTACAGGCAAAAGATTGATATCAAGGATCTATAAAGAGGTCCTCAAACTCAACACACACAAAATAGATAATCATGTCAAAAAATGGGCAGAAGATATGAAAAGATATATTTTTTAAATTTCTTTTTAGTGTTCCAGAATTCATTGTTTATGCACCACACCCAGTGCTCCATGCAGTACGTGTCGTCCATTAATATCCACCACCAGGCTCACCCAACATTCCACATCCCTCCCCTCCAAAACCCTCAGTTTCTCAGAGTCCACAGTCTCTCATGGTTCAGATAAAGTATTTTTAGTTGCATTTTCTTCTCACTTAGTACCGTGAATATGTCTTGCCACCCCAAACCTGGCTTGCCATATTTCTGTGGTTAGGTCTGATGTTATTCTGATGCTCCTCCCTCCATATCTAAGGAATATCCCCTCCCTAGCTGCTGTCAGGATAGTTTCTTTGGCTGTAAGATTACAAACTTCACTGTTACATGTCAGAGTCTTGATGTACTTTTATTGATTTTGGGAGGGGTCTTCTCCATCTCTTGGGATGTGAATGCTTGTTTCTTTCCCAAGATTAAGGAAGTTCTCAGCCATGATTTGCTCAAATATACTTTCTAGCCCTGTCTCTCTTATTCTCTCAGCCTCTCCTCATTCACTGTTATTTGTTCATCTCTCTTTTCTTCAACTTCCTTCCTTTCCATCTCCCTGTCCTATAGATCATTTATTCTTTCTTCTGTTCATTGATTGTAGCTGTTAGAGTATCAAATTTAGATTGCATCTCATTCATAACATTTTTTTAAATTTTTTTTAAGATACATTCATAACATTTTTGAGTTTGTCTTGATTTGATCTCATTTCCACTGCTAGAGATTCTGTGTTGTCATGTATCCTTTTTTCAAGTCTAGCTTTTATCCCTATAATTGCTACCCTGAATTCTATCTCTGACAACATGCTTATATCCATAACCATTAGCTCTGTGGCAGAGGATATTACCTCTGGTTCTTTTCTTTGTTGTGAGTTCCTCCTCCTAATAATTCTGTCCAGTGAAGGGTGGGTGAGCAAATCAACAGAGCCCAAAATATAAAGGACAGCCAAAGCAAAATACACCCTAGAATAAATCTGAAGTGGTCAGAAGTTACCATAGACATGTAAAGCCAAAGAGATCCTAAACAATTAAAAAACAAAACAAAAAAATTGGGGGGGGGGGGGCAGGGAGTATAAGGGAGTATAATTTCTCAGTGTGGACAAAGCAGGGTGATCTGCTTGTTCCTGATTGAAATTTGATCTCTATGTTAGAAGATAGTATATTGGGACACCTGGGTGGCTAAGTTGTTAAACTGCTGCCTTCTGCTCAGGTCCTGCAATCGAGCCCCATGTCAGGCTCCCTGATCTTCTGGGAAGTCTACTTCTCCCTTTCCCTGTCCCCCTGCTTGTGTTCCCTCTCTTGCTGTCTCATTCTTTGTCAAATAAATAAATAAAATCTTTTTAAAAAGACATCATATCCCAAAATTGCAAAGAAATAAGAATATATATATATTTCAAAATAAAATTGAATAGAGTGAAAAAAGGAGTAGAATGGGGCATAAATCTATAAAATGTTGATGTGAAAAAAATAAAAATTAAAAAGCAACTTAAAAACATGTTTCAAAATAAGAATCTATTTGAAATGGAAAGAAGTTAATGAAAGAAAGAAATAAAAGAAAGAAGGAAAGATAGAAAGAAAGGAAAGATAGAAGGGAAAAAAATGTAAAATTTAGCCTGAAGGATAAACAAGTCATGAGGAAACATCTGGAGCTCAATATATTATTTTCCCCTGGTGCTGGAGTTTTCTTGCCCTGTGGGATGCATAAGCTTGTCATCCACTTGTTCTTCCTGTTTTCTAGGGCAGGGGCTGTTGCTTGGCTTCTCATGTGTATTTTCCTGGGTGGAGTCGCCCCTACTCCTGTAGGGAGATGGGCTTAAAGTGTGCTGGTCATCAGTGTGGATTCTTTGTGTAATTTGGTGGATTTCCAAGCCTCTTCAGATAGTCAGAGAATATATGGAACTCTGGGATCTCTGTGAATACACCCTCCTGATCAACATATTTCTTCCTCTGGTGGAACTAAACTCCTCAGACTCGTATGGTTTGCTGCCACTGGAACTCCCCCAGTGGGGTTCTCCAGGTGTCCCTGAGGATCACTGTTCCCTGTGTCTTTTTGGCTGTGAACAGTTGTGGCCTCCTGTGTGCAGCCCACACTGCTGCATCCGGGTCCTGACTACCTGCTGCCCTACTGTCTTCTCCATGGTATTGTCACCCCAAGAGCTGATGCCCAGTCATGAGCGCAGCCTTTGTCTGCAGAAAACTCTGGAGAATCATGCAATTCATGCCCCCTTTCAGTTCTCCAGGGCCCATGAGTATCACTGAGCTCTGTGTCCTTGTGACTGTGAGTGGCTGCAGGCTCATGTGCACATCCCATTCTGCTGTTTGCAGATCATGGCTAGGTGTCATCCTACTGTCTTTTCCAGGGCCACTGTCAGCCTAAGAGCTGTTGCCCAGTCATGGGCGCAGTTGTTTTGTCCCTGCCAGGGGATGGTAATCAGCCTGAGTTTCTGAACTTTTCATGGTGCTCAGGCAAGGAGTGATTTCCTACTGTCCCTGCTCACAGTTTATGGCAATTGGAGCTGAGAGTCCCTTCTGGACTTGTTGAACATAACCAGTTTCCCCACTCCACTGCTTGGGCACTCTATCAGTTCAAGCTCCCCAGTTCTTTCTGAGTCTTCTGTGATCCTGAGACCAAAATGACCCACCTAGAATTCTTCCCTGTTCATCCCCTATGCTATTTTCAGAAAGGGATGTCTCTCACTGGGGCAGATTTCTAAGGGTTCTGATTGCGTGCTCCAGTATTATATTACTTTCCTGCAGCTGGCTTATGGAAGTTCCCTCCCCCCTCCATTTGTCTTCTGATATTTCCCCACAGATTCACAACTCTGCACCTCCTACTGTGCAAAAAGGAGTTGTTTCTCTGCTTTTAGAGGACCAAATATACTTCTTTTACATCTCAGGTTGACTTCATGTGGTTAAATTCAAGGGATCAGATGAAATGAGGTCTCCTACTGTGCTACTATCTTGCCTCCCCTTGGCTATGCAGGGTCTTTTCTGGTTCTATACAAATTTTAGGATTGCTTGTTCCAGCTCTGTGAAAACTGTCAATGGTATTTTGCATTAAATGTGTAGATAGCTCTGGGTAGCATAGACAATTTAACAATATTTATTCTTTCAATCCATGAGTATGGAATGTTTTCCCATTTCTTTATGTCTTCTTCAATTTCTTTCATACGTGTTCTGTCATTTTTAGAGTACAGGTCCTTTACCTCTTGGGTTAGGTTTATTCCTAAGGATCTTATGGTTTTTGGTGCAATTGTAAATGGAATAGATTCCCTAATTTCTCTTCCTTCTGGCTCATTTTTAGTGTATAGAAACACAAATGGTTTCTCTGCACTGATTTTATATCCTGCCATGTTGCTGAATTCTTGTATGAGTTCTAGCAATTTGGGAGTGGAATCTTTTGGGTTTTCCACACAAAGTATCATGTCATCTGCAAAGAAAGTTTGAATTCTTCTTTGCCAGTTTGAATGAGCTTTGCTTCTTTTTGTTGTCTGATTGCTGAGACTAGGACTTCCAGTACTATTTTGAACAATAATGCTGACAGTGGTCCTCCCTATCGTGTTCCTGACCTTAGGAGAAAACTTCTGTTTTTCCTATTGAAAATGATATTCGCTGTGGGCTCTTCATGGATGGCTTTTATGATACTGTACTACGTTCCTTCTATTCCTACACTTGAGACTTTTAATCAAGAAAGAATCTTGTATTTTGTCAAAATCTTTTTCTGAAATTGATAGGATCATATAGTTCTGGTCCTTCCTTTTTATTAATGTGATCTATCACGTTGATTGGTTTGTGAATGTTGAACCACCCTTGCGGCCCAGCACCACTTGGTCATGGTGAATAATCCTTTTAATGTATTGTTGGATCCAATGGCTTGTACTTGGTGAGTATTTTGACATCCAAGTTCATCAGAGATATGTGTCTGTAATTCTCCTTTTTATGGAGTCTTTGTCTGGGATCAAGGTAATGGTGGCATCATAGAATGAATTTGAAAGTTTTCTTTCCTTTTTTATTTTTTGAAACTGCTTCAGTAGAATAGATATTATTTCTTCTTTAATTGTTTGGTAGAATTCCCCTGGGTAACCATCCAGCCCTGGACTCTAGTCTTTCTTTTGTGAAAGTTTGGATTACTGCTTCAGTTTCCTTTCTGGTTATGGGCCTGTTCAGATTTTCTACTTCTTCCTTTTTCAGTGTTTTTTTGTTTTTGTTTTTGTTTTTTGTTTTAATTTGCAAGCTTCTAAGAATGCATCAATTTCTTCCAGATTGCCTAATTTGTAGACATATGGTTGCTCAAAATATGTTCTAAAAATTGTTTGTATTTCCTTGGTGTTGGTCATGATCTCTCTTGTTTCATTCATGATTTTAATTTGGGTCATTTTTTTCTTTTTGATAATTCTTCCAGAGGTTTATTGCTCTTATTCTTTTAAAGAATCAGTATTGATCTGTTTTCCTATTCTTCTGGCTTCTATTTCATTGATTTCTGCTTAATCTTTATTATTTCCCTTCTCTTCTTTGGCTTAGGCTTTATTTGCTGTTCTTTCTCCAGGTCGTTTAGGTATAAACTTAATTTATGTATTCAATATTTTTGGAGTTTTAAGAGAAAGACTTGTATTGCAATGTACTTCCCTCTTAGGACCACCTTTGCTGTATCCCAAAGATTTTGTACAGCTGTACAAATTTTCATTTCCTTCCATGAATTTTCATTTCCTTCCATTTTCATTTCCTTCCATGAATTTTTAAAATCTTTATTTTCCTGGTTACCCATTTCTTCTTTAGCAGGATGCTCATTAACCTCCAAGTATTTGAGTCCCTTCCAAATTTCCTCTTGTGATTCAAGTTTCAAACCTTGTGGTCTGAAAACATGCAGGGAATCATCTCAGTCTTTTGGTACTAGTGGAGACCTGCTTTGTGACCTGTATGTGATTTATTCTGAAGATAGTTCCATATACTCTCGAGAAGAATATGTATTCTGTTGCTTTAGGTTGGAATACTCTGTGTATATTTGTTGCATCCATTTGATCCAGTACATCATTCAAAGCCCTCATTTCCTTGTTGATCTTCTGCTTAGCTGACCTATACATTGCTGTGAGTGGGGTGCTGAAGTCCCTTACTATTATCGTATTGTTATCAATGTGTTTCTTTAATTGTGTTATCACTTGGTTGATATATTTGGTTGCTCCCAAATTAGAGGCATACATATTTGCCATTATTAGATCTTTTGGAGATAGACACTTTAAGTATATGATATAGTGTCCCTCTTTATCTCTTTGGCTTAAAATGTAATTTGTCTGATATAAGGATTGCTACCTCAGCTTTCTTTTATGTCCATTAGCATTATAAATAATTCTCCACCTCCCCCTTTCAGTCTGGATGCATCTTTGGGTCAAAAGTGAGTGTCTTGTAGACAGCATGTGGATGGGTTTTGCTTTTTTATCCAATCTGATACCCTGTGTCTTTTGATTGGAGCATTTAGCCAATTTACATTCAGAGTAACCATTAAAAGATATGAATTTAGTGCCATTGTAATATCTTTAAGTTCTTTTTTCTGTGGATCATCTCTGTTTCCTTCTGTTTTATGTTAATCTTAGTCTCTCTTTGCTTACAGGATCCCCTTAATATTTCTTGTGGTGCTGTCTTGGTGGTCACATATTTTTAAATTTCTGCCTGTCCTGGAAGCTCTTTATCTCTCCTTCCATTCTTAATTATAGCCTTGCTGGATAAAGTATTCTTGGCTGTATGTTTTTCTCTCTCTCTCTCTCTCTCTTTTTTTTTTTTTCTGAGTATATCATGACAGCCTTTTCCAGTCTGTCAGGTCTCTGTGGATTAAGTCTGATGTCAGTCTAATATTCCTACCCCAGAGGTTGAGAACGTCTTGTCTCCAGGTGCTTTCAGGATTTTTTCTTTATCTCTGAAATTTGCAAGCTTCCTTAGTATATGTCAGGGTGTTGATCTATTTTCATTGATTTTGGGAGGTGTCTTCCCCATGAATGCCTTTTTCCTTCTCCAGTTTAGGGATGTTCTTAGATCCCTCAAATATACTTTCTGGCCCTCTTTCTTTTCTCTCCCTTAGGCAGCCTAATATTACTGATTTTTTTTTTTATGGCATTACTGATTTCTCAAAGCCTCCCTTCATCATCTATTAGTTGTTTTTCTCTTTTCCTCAGCTTCTTTCCTCTCCACCAACTTGTCTTCTATGTCACTTACCATCTCTTCTGCCTCTATCTCTTCTGCCTCTTCTGGCTATTAGAGCATCCAATTTAGACTGCATCTCAGTTAGAGCATTTTAAATTTAGGCCTGATTAGATATCATTTCTGCAATAAGACATTCTTTAGTGTCTTTATGCTTTCTTAAAGCCCAGATAGTAACTTAATAAATTGTTATCCAAATTCCTTCTCTGACATTTTACTTATATCCACATCCATTAGATCTGTGGCAGAGTATTACCTCTGGATCTTTCTTTTGTTTTGAATTCCTCCTTCTAGTCATTTTGCCTAAAGAGGTATGGATGAATGGATGGGAAAAAACCCCACAAATATCAACCCCAGCTCAAGGGAAATATGCATAGCTAAATCTGAAGTGCCAGAAACCCCAAAGAAGTAGGGGAATGGGAAGATAGAATAAAATCCTCCAGGTGAACAAAACAGGGTGATCCACTTGGTCCTGGGTATATTTTGGTCTCTGTGTTAGAAGACACTAAATCCCAAAATCATATAGAAAGCAAAACTTATATATACACAAAAATAAAATTGAATACAGTGAAAGAAAGCCAAAGCTGAAGAATATGTCTAGAAATGAAATATTAAAAAATTAAAGTTTAAAAAGACTTAAAAACAAAGAGTTGATAAAATAAGAAATTCGTTGAAAAAGGAAAGAAAGAAATTTTTAAACTGAAATATAAAGGAATCATGAGGAACAACCTCAAATTCTACATACTATTTTCCCTTAGAGCTGCAAGTTTGCAGCACTGTGTGCTCTGTAAGTTTGGTATTCCCTGGTTTTCCAGCTGGTCTCTTGGGCAGGGGCCTGCTGCATTCTCAGTTGTGTTTGTCTTGGCTGAGTTGCACCAACACTTGTGGAGTGTGGGAGGGGCTCAGTGTAAGGTGTTTCTGGTTTTTCTATGTGGCTTTTGTTCCCTAAAGGCTTTCCAGGCCTCTTTAGATGAAAGTAAAAATGGCTGTGCCCCGATCTATAGCCCCCAAGCCAAAAGATTGTAGTCCCCTTTCTTCAGTAAACCCTTAGGGATAAGCAGTTTTCACTTTGTGTGTGTCACACTCTACAGCGTCCTATGGTTTGTGCCTGCACTGATCCTCCTGGGGGAAGAGGGAGGGTAGCACATTTCTGTCTTTTTCAGCAACCCCCCCCCAACCAGAACTCATTCACCTAGTCATGTGTTCACCCACCCCTACTGGGGGAAGGTGGGGGTCACCCTCCTCTATCCTTGATGGGGCCCTGCAAGGACAGCATTCACTCAGTGGTGCACATGTCCCCATTGCCCCTCCTGGGGGAAGGCAGAAGGCCACAGCTTTAACTGACTTTTGCAATCCCCCCCGCCCCCCACTTAGAGGTGTCGCCAGAGTCTGCAGGGTTCATGTCTTATAGTGAACCAAGCTAAGAGCCTCCTCCTGGGATTGCAGATGGTAACCAGTTTACCCACTCCAATGCTGGGGAACTCTGTTGGCTCAGGAATCCCCATGCTCTCTGTGACACCAGGGAACCGGAGACCACACTGTTCCACCTAAGATTCTGCCCCACTTCACCAAACAACACCTTTCATACAGAGATGTCTCTCACTGGAGCAGATTTCTAAGGGTTCAGATATTGTGCTCTGGGGCTTTATCACTTTCTGGTAGCTGGCTTACAGAGGCTCCCTCCCCTCCACCGTTTATCCTCTGATATATCCCCTCCATTTCACTTCACACTCTTACCTTGCAAAAAGTGGTCACTTTCTATTTGTAGAATTCTAGCAATTTTTTTGTTGTATCTCAGGTTGAATTCATAGGTTATCAGAGTGATTTGATAGTTATCTAGCTAAATTCAGGGGACCAGATGAAATGAGGTCCCCTACTCTTCTACCAGTTTGTCTCTCTTTCATGTTTTTTATCCCCTACATTCTGATTTTATCCTGTTTCTTAATTTAGGTAGGTAACATATAGTGCATTATTGGTTTCTGGAATAGAATTCAGTAATTCATCACTTACACACAACACCCAGTGCTCATCACAAGTGTCTTATTTTTACTTCTAAAGATTATATATATATATATATATATATATATATATATATATATATATAAAGATAGATAATTAGATAGAGCATGAGCAGGGGCAGGGGCAGAGGGTGAGAGAGAAGGAGACTCCCCACTTAGCAGGGAGCCCAATGTGGGACTTGGTCCCAGGACCCTGGGATCATGACCCGAGCTGAAGGCAGACACTTAACTGAGTAAACCACACAGGTTTTAAAGGCAAAGGTGCTTTCTTTAATACCGATCATCCATCTGGCCCATCCACCACCCACGTCCCTCCATCAACCCTGTTTGTTCTCTATTGTTAAGAGTCCACTTATGACTTGTTTCCCTCTCCCCTTTTCTTCTTTTCCCATGTCCCATATGTTCATCTATTTTCTTTCTTAAATTCCACAGATGCGTGAGACCATATGGTATTTGTCTTTCTATGATTTATTTCATGTGGCATAATACACTCTAGTTGGGTTTACATCATTGCAAATGGAAGATTTCATTCTTTTTGATGGCTGAATAATATCCCACTATATATATTGTATGCAATAGAGGTGGCAAATATATGTATATAAAACCTCTTCTTTATCCATTCATAAGTTGATGGACATTTGATCTCTCTCCATAGTTTGGCTATTGTTGATGATGTTGCTATAACATCGGGGTGCATGTACCCCCCTTGAATCTGTATTTTTGTATCTTTTTGTTAAGTACCTAAGAATGCAATTGTTGGATTGTAGGGAGTTCTATTTTTAGCTTTTTGAAGAACCTCTAAATTGTTCTCCAGAGTGAATCAGTTTTCATTCCCACCAACAGTGCAAGAGGGTTCCCCTTTCTCCATACCCTCGTTGACACCTGTTCTTTCTTTGTTGTTAACTAACCATTCTGATTGGTGAGGTGATATCCCACTGTAGTTTTGATTTTTATTTCCCTGATGATGAGTGATGTTAAGCATTTTTGATGTGTCTGTTAGCCATTTGTATGTCTTCTTTGGAGAAGTGTCTATTCATGTCTTCCATGTATTTTTCTTAATTGGATTATTTGTTTTTCGGGGATATTGAGTTTGATAAATTCTTTATAGATCTTGATACTAACCCTGTATCTGTAAGATCATTTGCAAATATCTTCTCCCATTCTGTGGGCTGCATTTTAGTCTTATTGTCTCCTTCATTATGAAGAAGGTTTTTATTTTGATGAAGTCCCTATTGTTCATTTTTGCTTTTGTTTTCCTTGCCTCTGGTGTTGGGTCTAGCAAGAAGTTGCTGCAGCCCAGGTCAAAGAGATTTATGCCTATGTTCTTCTCTAGGATTTTGGTGGTTTCCTGTCTCACACTGAGTCTTTTGAATTTATTTTTTTTGTGTATGGTTTAAGAAAATGGTCCAGTTTCATTTTGTGCATGTAGCTGTCCAGTTTTCCCAACACTATTTGTTGAAGGTACTGTCTTTTTTTCCACTGGATATTCCTTCCTGCTCTATTGAAGATTAGCTGACCGTACAGTTGTGGATCCATTTCTGGGTTCTCTATTCTGTTCCATTTATCTATGTGTCCGTTTTTGTGCCAGTACCATACTGTTTTGATGACTACAGATTTGTAATGTTAAATGCTGATATTTTTAAGGGTAAAATTTTCTTTGGTATAATGTGTGAACATTGAAGAAATATTGTAGTTAGTAATTGATAAATTGGGTGATACAGACATTTATTATTTTATTTTCTCTAGTATATGTTTAAAACTTTTTATAATAAAAAGTTTCAGGACATGAAGTAATACCAAAGGCCATTTTTACTCCTTATACTAAATGGTAAAAAACTGATCACCATGTTTGGGCACAAGCTTTCTCTCCAAGGAAATATTAAATATATTTTTAAGCTTTTTTTCTACTTCTTCCTCATTCAGTATCTTAAACTCTATCAAATCCATATTGTCTTTAAAATTGAATTTCCTATAGGAAAGGGTGCAGCCCACTAAACAGTGAACCCCTTCAGAGGTCTGCAAGGAACAGAATGACTTGCTTGTAAACACAGATGTTGGAGATATCTGAAGGTATGCATTCACAGACTCAAAATCTTCAATTGTTCGAGGTTCAAGAGTAAAGGAGTATATTTTTCGGTATTTGTTCTTTTCCAGAAGATCAGAATTAAGAAATTCTTGATTTGAAATGTACTGTTCTCTTCTGATTTGGTCCAAGTACCAGATTCCTTTGTCTTCTGTCAAGTGGAAAATGCAAGGCACCTGAGGCTGATCCTTTCCAGAAATTAACTCCAGAGGCTGCCACATCTGGTAAGAGCGTCCAAACCCAGCATCCACTATGTAATTCCTGCCATCAGTAGTCACCTTCAGCAGAAGGTGAATCATAGCATTGCTATATTTGTTGGCTGGAGTACTGTAAACATACCCTCCCAACATTGTGGTCTCAAAACCAATTGTGGTCAGAGCCCAATATAGAAGATGATTGACCTGGAGACACCACCCACCACGGTTCCTCCTCACAAGTTGATCAAAAATGGCCTCCAAGCCCAATTCCATGGCTTCCCCACAATGAATGTTAAGGTTCTCAAAAGGAATGGTTCGGATCTGGTGCTGAAGAATGTCAGTTAATGTTTCCAAGTCCAGTTTCTTCCTAGAGTTCCTATAACCAATTCTTTCAAAATAAGCTTCAATGTCCATGATCCCCTGAGGGAAGTACAACAAAACAGAAATTACATTACTTTTGCACTGGATTTCCTTGATTAGCCTAATTATAACTAATGTATTATAAATATATAAATGCAGTCAGTGGTTATAATTGTCCATAATCATAAATCTTTTGTTTACTGTTTTTATTGCATAAATTGCTTTTGTACATATAAACTCACTTAGTAGACTTAGTAACCCTGTAGGAAAACTATTATCACTTCTTTCATATTTTAAGCATGAGAATTTGGAAATCCATCATAAGTGAGGAGTGAAACTATAAAAACAGTTTACATGTGGTTTTCTTCATGATGAACAAAACAAGGCTCAAATTGGTATCAAAATAAGGTTTACAAATAGTTCCTAATATAAATATAAGTATATAAAGGAATCTATTGATTTCATGGTACCTGATCCACTCAATTTCCCCTTTAGATAACATAAAATTATCTGACCAAATATTCCCACTCAAAGATTATATTCATTTGTGCATTGATTTATTAATCCATTCAATGTATTTTCTGAATACCTACTATGTATTTGCTACTGATCTCCTTGCTTGTCCTCAGAAATCTTACACTTTAGTGATAGTTGGATGACATAGCTTGTAAATTGGATAAACTAATAAAACATTAAATTTCTTAGATTCTAATAAGTGTCCTGTGGATGACTAAAGCAAAGAAAGTAGACACGTTATGCACTGAGAAAACTAATTTAGAATAAAGTGATCAAAGAAAGCATCATTGCGACCTTAAGGATGTGAAAGAAGGAGCCATGTCTACATGTGTGGGGAATACCATTCAGGCAGAAGAAACAAAGCCAAAAAAAAAAAAAAGTCTCAAAGTAGAACCTGCCTAGAGTGCTCAGAGAACTTATAGGAGGTCAGAGTGATTGAAGCAGAGTGAGTGGGAGAGAATGTAAATTGAGATAAGACAACTAACATACCCTATAAAAAATACTAGCCTTTTGGCTTGAACTCCGAGATCAGAATCATAGTGAGAAGGGCAGTGGAGGAAGTTGCAGTTTAGGCAAAATGTATCAAAATAAATTTGATGTTTCTGGCTATTACATGAAGAATAAGCTGTATACATTCAGCTAAATAGATGGTGACACAGGTAGACCAATTAAAAACATGTATGTTCTAGAACCAGTACTCTCCTCATGAATGGTATGTTATCCAAATCAAGTCAATAAGACTCTATTGAAGGGAAACTTCAGAAACCTAAACAGATACGTTCTGCTGCAGGGCTAAGAACTGGTAGGGTATTTTCTCAAAGCTACTAGGAGAACTTGCTGAAAAATAATATCAATAAAAATTTACGGAGTTGAGGAATGAAAAGCAGGAGAAAAAAAAAAGAGAAAGACTTGAACCAAATTTTAAATTATCTCTTGACTTTCTGTTAAGGTGAGGTAGCAGAAAAAAAATTCCTTATTTTTGTTAAATCCCATGTAGAAAACATTCTGCCCCTGCTGGTGAAGAGTCCTAATCCCATGTAGATGCTAATTTTAACAGTAGTGCACTACCATTGTTAGTATAACATAGTCTGAGGTGACATGATACAAAAGGCCCTGTTCCCTAGGCTAGTGGTGAAAAGTTATGTGTTTCTATTGTCCTTTTTATTCTTATTTCTTTTGTATTGTGTTTTTCTTTCTTAGTGAGCTCTTCCCATTTTGCTAGGGTTTTAACTTTCTTTACTTTTTAATGTCTGCAACATTATTTTCTCTAAATCTATTAAGTTTATTTAATCTCTTCTCATCTTATTTGCATTGATGTCCTTTACCAACATGTACACAGGCTCTAAAACTACCACTCAGATATGGAGAAACTATTGTAATTGAGCCATACCATCCCAAACCCTCTCTGATTCTATACCCAGAAGCACTCTTGAGTAAGTAAGGAGGACAGTGATATGGCACAAAAGAAATATGGTTTGGACATGCTTGAACTTTAAAAAAATTTAGTTAACAGAATTTTCCCTTTTCATTTTAGTTAACATAAATTATATTATTAGTTTCAGAGGTAGAATTTAGTGACTCATCACTTACATAAAACACCTAGTGCTCATGACATTAAGTGCCCACCCAATTACCTTACACCCCTACCCACCTCCCTTCCAGCAACCCTCAGTTTCTTTCCTATAGCTAAGACTCTTATGGTTTTCCTTCCTCTCTATTTTTATTTTACTTTGTTTATCCTTCCCTTCCCCTATTTTCATCTGTTTTTTTTTTCTTAAATTCCACATATGAGTAAAATTATATATTTCTCTTTCTTTGAAATTATTTCTCTTAGCATAATACCATATGGGTACATCCACATCATTGTAAATGGCAAGATTTCATTTTTTTGGTGGGTGAGTAACATTCCATTATATATATATCAATCACACCTTTGTCCATTCATCTGCCATACACATGTGGGCTCTTTCTATATTTTGGCTCTTGTGGACATTGTTGCATAAACATTGAAGTGCATGTGCCTCTCTGAATCACTATGTTTATATCCTTTGGATAATATCTAGTGTAATTACTGGGTCATAGGGTAGGTCTATTTTTAACTTTTTGAAAAACCTCCATACAGTTTTCCAGAGTGGCTGCACCAGTTTGCATTTCAACAAACAGTTTAAGAGGTTTTCTCTTTCTCCACATCTTTGCCAACATCTGTTGTTCCTGAGTTGTTATTTTAGCCACACTGACTGATGTGAGGTGGTGTATCATTTTTTTACTTATATTTCTTTGATATTGAGTGACAGTGAACATTTTTTCATGTGTCTTTTGGCCATTTGCATGTCTTCCTGTAGAAAAATGTCTGTTCATGTCTTCCATCCATTTCTTGACTAGATTATTATTATTATTATTTATTTTTTTATTTTTTTTTTTGGTGTTGAGCTTGGTAAATTCATTATAGATTTTGGATATTAACCTTTTACCTGTTATGTCATTAATGAATATCTTCTTCCATTCTGTAGGTTGTCTTTTAGTTTTGTTGACTATTTCCTTTGCTGTGCAAAAGCTTTGTATTTTGGCAAAGTACTGATAGTTCATTTTTGCTTTTGTTTCCCTTGCCCTTGAAGATGTATGTGGCCAGAAGTTCCCAGCAATGAGGTCAAAGAGGTTGACGCTTGTGTTCTCCACTAGGATTTCGATGGTTTACTTGTCTCACATTTAGGAATTTCATCCATTTTGAATTTATTTTTGTGTATGGGGTAACAAAATGGTCCAATTTCATTCTTCTACATGTGCCTGTCCAGTTTTCCTAACGCAATTTGTTAAAGGGACTGTTTTGTTTTGTTTTTTCCCCATTGGGTATTCTTTCCTGCCTTGTTGAAGATTAGTTGCCTATAGAGTTGAAGTTCTATTTCTGGGTTTGCTATTCTGGTCCATGGTGACTGTTTTCATGCCAGTATCATATTGTCTTGATGGTTACAGATTTGTAATACAGCTTGAAGTCTAGAATTGTGATGTCACCAGCTTTGGTTTTTTCATTATCCTTTCCTTCCTTCTTTTCTTTTCAGTTTTTTTTTTTCTTTTCTTTTCTTTCTTTTGTACTTTCAATCTTTCTTTCAATATTTTATTTATTTGACAGAAAGAAAGTATAAGCATGGAGAGCAGCAGAGGGATAGGGAGCCTGATGTGAGGCTCAATCCCAGGACTGTGAGATCATAACCTGAGCTGAAGGCAAATGTTTGACCAACTGAGCCACCTGACACCCCTGGTGTTCTTTTTTTTTTTTTTTTTTTTAACATTCCTTCTGTTTTTCAAGGTCTTTTCTTGTTTCATACAAATTTTAGGATTGTTTGTTCCAGCTTTGAAAATGCTAGTGACATTTTGATAGGGATTGCTTTAAATGAATAGTTTGCTTTGGGGAGAATAGACAATTTAACAATATTTGCTCCTCTAGTCCATGAACATGGAATGTCTTTGCATTTCTTTGTGTCTTTCTCAATTTCTTTCATAAGTGTTCTGTAGTTTTCAGAGAACAGATATATTACCTCTTTGGTTAGGTTTATTCCTAGGTATCTTATGGATTTTTGTAAAATTGTAAATGGAATAGATTTCTTGATTTCTTTCTGCTGTTTCATTGTTAGAGTATAGAAGTGCAACAGACTTCTGTGTGTTGATCTTACATCCTGCGACTTTGCTGAATTTCTGTATTACTTCTAGCAATTTTTGGGTGGAGTCTTTTGGATTTCCAACATAGATTATCATGTCATCTGTGAAGAGTGAAAGTTTGCCTTCCTTTTTGCTGATTTGGAAGCCTTTCATTTCTTTTTGTTGTTTTATTGCTGAGGCCAGAACTTCCAGTACTACGTTGAATAACCATGATAAAGGGGACATCCCTGTCATTCTCCTGACCTTACGAAAAATTTCTGGTTTTCCCCATGGAGAATATTAGCTGTGTGTCTTTTATAACAGTTGTTAGATCTTCTTGTTGGATATACCCCCTTGTTATGATATAGTGTCCTTTTCATCTCTTACCACAGTCTTTGGTTTAAAATCTAGTTTGCCTAATATAAGGATGGCTACTCCGCTTTTTAAAAAAATATCAGTTAGCATGATATATGGTTCTCCACCCCTTCACTTTCAATCTGGAGGCGTATTTGGGTCTAAAATGAGTTTGTTGTAAGTAGCATATCAATGGTTCCTTTTTTTTTTTTTTTAAACCCATTACACTATTTCTTTCTTTTCTTTTTTCTTTCTTTTTTTTTTTTCTTTTGGAACATTTAGTCCATCTACATTCACAGTAATAACTGAAAGACATGAATTTAGTGCCATTTTATTACATGTAAACTCACTTTTCTGGTAAATTGTCTCTGTTCCTTTCTGATCTTTGTAATCCTTGTCCCCTCATCTTTAATAGGGTCCCCTTTAATGTTTCTTGCAGGGCTGGTTTAGTGGTCATGAATGCCTTTCATGTTGGTTCTCTTGGAAACTCTATCTCTTTTTCTAATGTGAATGTTAACTTTGCTGGATAAAGTATTATTCTTTATGTATTTTTCCCACTTAGCTTATTGAATATATCATGCCAGTCTTTTCTGGCTTTTCCAGGTCTCTGTGGACAGGTCTGCTGCCAACCTTATGTTTCTACATTTGTAGCTTAAAGGCCTCTTCTTCAAAGTTGCTTTCAGGATTTTTCTCTTTATATTTGCAATCTGGAAGTTATAGGTCATGGTGTTAACCTATTTTTGTTGCTTTTGACAGAAGTTCTCTGTGCCTCTTAGACTTAACCGTTTCTTTCCTCAAATTAGGGAAGTTCTTTCTTATAATTCATTCAAATAAATCTTCTGCTTCTTTTTCCCCACTCTTTGTCTTCTGGGATTCCTATAATATGGATATTAATTTGCTGTATGAAATTGCTGAGTTCCTTAAGTCTACCTTTGTGATTTAATAGTTTCTTTCCCTCTTCTTTTCAGCTTCCTTTTTTACCATCATTTCATCTTCTATATCACTGATTTGCTCTTCTGCATCGTTCATTGTTGTTTTTATGGCCTGCACTTGTGACTGCATCTTGGTAATAGCATTTTTAATTTCAACCTGACTAGATTTTAGTTCTTTTATCTCTACAGTAGGGATTCTCTAGTGTGTTCTATACTTTTTTCAAGCCAAGCTAATATCTTTATAATCCTTGTTTTAAATCTAGTTCAGAAATCTTACTTATATCTCTAGTGATTAAATTCCTGGGAGTACTATCTTCTGTTCTTTCTTCTGGGGTGTTTTACTCAGTCACTTATTTTTGTCCAGCAAAGAAAAAAAGAAAAACAACAACAAAAACAACAATAATAACAACAACAACAACAACAACAAAAATTAGATCCTGCATGTATTTTGGTCTGTTTGTTAAAAGAAACTAGGTTCCAATATAAGAAAGAAAGAAAAACATATATATTTAAAATAAAATAAAATACAATGAAAGGAAACAAAAAATAAAATGTACTATACCTTGGCTAACTGAATTTAAATAAAAAATGTATCCTACTTTGTTCAAATGGCAGAAAAAAGTGTATATAAAATTAGAAATTAAAAAAGAGTAAAAAAGAATTGAAGAAGTAAGAAAATTACTGAAAAAATAATACTAAAATTCTAAGGAATGAAAATACAAAGAATACTATATACTGTTTTTCCCAACAACTGAAGGTTTTTTTTTTTTTTTAAGATTTTATTTATTCATCCGACAGACAGAGATCACAAGTAGACAGAGAGGCAGGCAGAGAGAGAGAGAGGAAAGCAGGCTCCCTGCTGAGCAGAGAGCCCGATGCGGGCCTCGATCCCAGGACCCTGAGATCATGACCTGAGCCGAAGGCAGCGGCTTAACCCACTGAGCCACCCAGGCGCCCCCAACAACTGAAGGTTTGCAGCTTTCTATGAACAGTACCCTTGGTGACACTTCTGTGGGAAGGGTCTGTTGTGCTGATTCTTAGGTGGACTTGCCCTAGGGTAAATGCACAGTGCACAGAATGGCGGGGCTCAAAGTGAGCGGTTCCATAGTCCTTTAGGTGGCAATCTTTTGCTTTTTGAAGGCTTTCAGCACTGATGGGCTGGATGAATATAGCTGCACCCTGCTCTCTAGCCCTGGAGCTGAAAATATATGCTCTCCACCTCGCCACCCCCCACTCTTCAGTGAGCTGTCACAGAAAAGCAATCACTCTTGTTTCCTTGGTTTCATCAGAACTCTGTGTTCACTCAGCCTTTGAACAATCGTTCTTATCTCAGGCATTTGACTTAGTTTCAAAACTAAATTTTAGGCCCATGGCCCAGATCACAGTGTTCCTCCCAGGGAAGGGGGTTGGAGGTAGAGACCCGCCAAGCTGCTTTTTTGCTAGACTTGTCCCTGGAAAGCAATTTCATGACTGTGCAGTGATTCACAGTTTATGACAACACAGAGTAGAAAAAGCTATCATCTAGACTTCTTGTTCTCAGCCAGCTTCTCTGCTCCAATGCCTGGAAACTCTGTCACACTGAGGGACCACCTGTTCTTCTTATGACCCTGGGGATTCTCAGTCCATGCTATCACACCTGGGATTCGGTCCCACTTCACCACTTAGGCACCTTTAAGTCAGGCATATCTCCTGTAGCAGACTCCTCAAAGTTCCGATTTTGCATTCCACTGCTTATAATGCTTTGTGGTAGCCTCCTTAAGTAGGATCCCTCCCCTCTGCCATATCCTCTGCTCTATCACACTGGATTCAAGTCTCCTTAACCTCCTACCTTCCAAACAGTGGTCTCTTTTCTACCTGTAGGCTTGCAGCATTTGTTTTCTTAGATCTCTGACTTCTTTCTTGCATGTTCAGAATGAATTGATAACTACCTAGGTGTATTTGATGGACAAGACAAACTTGGGGTCCTCCTGCTTTGCCACCTTAGCTCCTCCCCTTTAGTCAATAATCTTAATCTACTGAGACTCAAATTGCAACCATTTTACACACCAAGGCTAACCCCTTCACAGTGTGGGACAGCCTGAGATGGCATGGTACAAAGGGACTGGCTCTGAGTTTAACAGTCATAAGTTAAGGATTTTCTCTTCTTTCTCCTTATATAATTTCTTTCAGATTTTCTTATTTCTCTTTTTTTAACCCAACTATCACTCCCATATTGCCAATGCTTCCAACATTCTCTGTTCATGGTGTCTGAAATATTGTTTCCTTTAAATCTATTAGATTCATTAAACTTCCTTTCATCTCACCAGCATCTTTCCCAATATTTAGAGAAGTTGTAATACTCTACTCTTTAGTCACAGAGAGAACAACTGGTATTTAGTCAGATCTCCCCATATCCTCTCTGACACTAATCCAGAATTTGTAAATGTGTATGGAAAGAACAGAGGTGAAGGGTGACGGAAAAGGAATCAAGTGGTTTCTAGCTTGGCCATTTGATTCATGGTTAAATCATTATTCCTTCTACTTGAAAATTATTTTGTACTTATTTTGAATTGTCATAATTTGTTTTCAAGTGTTTGTTTTCCTTTTCATTTTTTTCTCTATTCTTTTTTTTTTTTTAAGATATAATTTTAGGGACACCCGGGTGGCTCAGTTGGTTAAGCCGCTACCTTCGGCTCAGGTCATGATCCCAGGGTCCTGGGATCGAGTCCCACATCAGGCTCCTTGCTCAGCGGGGAGCCTGCTTCTCTCTATGCCTCTGCCTGCTGCTCTATCTGCTGGTGTTCTCCCTCTCTCTCTCTTACAAATAAATAAGTAAATAAAATCATTTAAAAAAAAGATATAATTTTAAATTAGAATTTAGTAATGGCGGTGAGGGGGGCAAGATGGCAGAGAAGTAGGAGGCACTGTTTCAACTGGTCCCCTAAAGTGAGCTAATTATCTACCAGAACACTCTGAACACTCATGAAATCAGCCTTAAATATAGGATTATACACTTCTGGATATCTTCATGGGCAGAAGACTCCAGTGGACAGGTAAAGCAGAGTGGGAATGATGGCACCAACATCAGAAGATAAACAGAATGGGGAGAGAGCCACCAGAAGTGACCCATTGGAAAGTAATACCCAATATGAGAGTGCCCTATGAATGGGGACCAGCATTAATTTGGAGTCTGGTTAAAAGCACTCAAAAAGAGCAAAATATCTTAAGGGACAACTGGTGGAATCAAATAGTCATGGGCATGGGCTTAAGCCCACAACCCAGGACAGCCTCTGCTGGTGACTACCCATGCCAGAGAGAGTGCGGCGAAGCCTCCAGACTGTGGCTCTTGAGATGCAGGCAGTCATGAGAGTGTCTGGGTGGTGACAGTTGGAGCTCTCTAGAATCACAGCCTTTTGCACTTTGCACGCATGTTGTACGACTGGTGCCTGAGCCACGCTCTGCACCCTCCACTCACCCTCCCCTGAGATAGGTCCGTGCAGGTGCTAGCCAGTGCTCTCTAGGACCAGCGAGAGTCTGAACACTCCCACCCTGGGCAGGCATGAAAATCTCAGTATGCTATCTCTGGTTGGGATCTCTCTGGCTGTCTGGACCTGCCCTGAGAGCCAAGGCAAAGGCAGCCACTGGAAGCGGGCTCTTGGACCAATATTGCTCATGGTTTTAGTAGCACCAGGGTACAGAGACAGGTGGGAGCTCACGCGGCCCCTCAAACTGTGGCTAGGGACATGCTTTGCCGGTGGGGGGTGGCAGAGGGGGAGTCTGTATGCTCTGGACCACCCAGAGAGGAACAGACTGAGGCTTCTCTGAGAAAGAGGTCTGGGTGCAGTTTGCTTTCCTCTAAACCTCCAAAGAACCACCAAAAGCAGCCAAGGGAGAAAAAAAAAAAAGAAAAAAAAAAAACCCTCCAGAGAACAAAAGCCTGAAAAACCTATTTCCTCAGAGCTGAGACTATTGATAGGGGGAAGGAAGACTCAACCCAAGCAAGATTTCTTGAAAAACAATGTGGCAGGCCCCTCCCCCAGAAAGCCAACATAAAATATGAGAGGACAACCACCACAGTGATCCCATAAAACTGTAAAACCCAAATATCAGGGGATAAGAAGATATTAAGCTGCCGATATTGCTCTAAAACCTGTATATTTCATAGATACAACTTTTATTTTTATTTATTTTTTATTTTTTTAAAGAGTTTGTTTATTTATTTGACAGAGAGAAATCACAAATAAAGAGGCAGGCAGAGAGAGAGAGAGAGAGAGGGAAGCAGGCTCCCTGCCAAGCAGAGAGCCCAACGCAGGACTCGATCATGACCTGAGCCGAAGGCTGTGGCTTAACCCACTGAGCCACCCAGGCGCCCCCAACTTTTATTTTTAATTCATTCCCACTATTCTTATCCTTTTTAATTAAAAAAAAAAAATTTGTAGCCCATTTACCATCACAACAAGAGGTTCAGTACAACAAATTCCATAATAACCTTTTAACTTGAGTTTTTTGATATATATATCTGTGTTTTCCTTTTCCTTTTATATATTTTAATATTCATATAGAGATAAGCTTCAAGGTAATCCTCTTTCCCCAATGAATACTACCCCTATATATAAACCAGTTTTAATCCCCCTTTATCTCAGGAAAGTTGAGTCTTTTAACAAAGATACCAAGATGAACCCAGGAAGAATCAAAATAACCTTCCTTGCCCACACTGAGGATTTATAACCACCCACCCATCTTTTCCTTCTGTCAGTGTTTCTGTGTATTTGTTTTTGTTCTGGTAGTATATAAATCTTATACTTGGGATTCATTTTGACTAGGTTCTTTTTTTTCTTGTCATTTGTTTTTATCAGTCTTTTTGTTTGTCCGTTTTTGTTTGTATACTTTATAAATCGTACCATTGGGGCCCATTCAGGCTGGGTCTTTTTTTTCCCTGTCTCCATCTTTCTCTCTCTTTTTTTCCTTTTTTCTTTCTTTTTGGTGGGGACTTCTGATTGCTCAGAAGCATTCTAGGGGCACCTTGCCTGGGTCATGGTTGATATATTCAGCTACACATCCCCTCAGCCATCTTTCACCAAAATGACTAGGAGGAGGAATACCCAGCAGAGAAAAAATTCAGAGACTGTGCCCTCTCCATCAGAGTTATTGGATATGGACATAAACTCTATGTTATCCAATGACAAAATGGAATCAAATATGGCATAAGTGAAAGCCATCAGGGAAGAAGTTAAAAATGCTATCGATGAGTTCCAATCTAATCTAAATTTTCAAAAAACTAGGGTAACTGAGGCAGAAGATAGAATTAGTGATCTAAAAGATAAACTGATAGGGGGACGCCTGGGTGGGTCAGTTGGTTGGACGACTGCCTTCGGCTTGGGTCATGGTCCCAGGGTCCTGGGATCAAGTCCCGCATCGGGCTCCCAGCTCCATGGGAGGTCTGCTTCTCCCTCTGACCTTCTCCTCGCTCATGCTCTCTCTCACTGTCTCTCTCTCAAGTAAATAATAAATAAAATCTTTAAATAAAATAAAATAAAATAAAAGATAAACTGATGGGAAAAAAGATCAGGTGGAGGCCTGGAACAAACAGCTTAGAAGCCATGAAAACAGAATTAGGGAAATAAATGACCCCATGAAATATTCCAACGTCAGAGTTATTGGAATCCCTGAGGGGGAGGAGAAAGAAAGAAGACTAATAGATATAGTTGAACAAATTCTCCATGAAAATTTTGCCAATTTGGGGAATGGAACCAGCGTTCATGTCCTAGAGGCAGAATGGTCTCCCTTGAAGATCATAGAGTCTAGAGAGACTTCGAGACACATGGTTGTGAAAATGATGAATCATAATTTTAGACAAGAGTTCTTGAGAGA
Source organism: Lutra lutra (assembly GCF_902655055.1). Lineage (NCBI taxonomy): Eukaryota > Metazoa > Chordata > Mammalia > Carnivora > Mustelidae > Lutra > Lutra lutra. The sequence continues at coordinate 42,343,228 of NC_062279.1, read as the reverse complement.
AGCTATAGGATGAGATTCTTTACATACAGAGGAAGGCTCATCAGAATAACATCAGACCTGTCCACAGAAACCTGACAAGCCAGAAGCAGCTGGCAAGACATATTCAAGGCACTAAATGAGAAGAACATGAAGCCAAGAATACATTATCCAGCAAGGTTGACATTCAAAATGCATGGAGAGATAAAGAGCTTCCAAGACGGGCAAGGTTTAATACAGTATGTGACCACCAAGCTGGCACTACAAGAAATATTAAGGGGGATTCTATAAAAGAAGAAAGAACTCAAGAGTGTCATTGAACAAAAATTAATGGAGACAATCTATAGAAACAAGGGCTTCACAAGCAACATGATGTCAATAAAAACGTATCTCTCAGTAATTGCTCTCAACATGAAGAGCCTAAGTGCTCCCATAAAATGGCACATGGTAGCAGATTGGATAAAACGACAGGACCCATCCATATGTTGTCTACAAGAGACCCATTTTAAACCTAAGGATACATCCAGACCGAAAGTGAAGGGGTGGAGAAGCATCTTTCATGCCAATGGGCCTCAAAAGAAGGCTGGGGTAGAGATTCTCATATCAGATAAACTAGATTTTAAACTAAACACTGCAGTCAGAGATAAAGAAGGACACTACATCATACTTAAAGGGCCTATCCACCAAGAAGATCTAACAATTGTAGATATTTATGCTCCCGTATTCAACATAAGACAACTGTTAATCAAGAGAAGAAGTCATATTGATATGAATACATTAACAGTAGGGAGTCTTAACATGCCACTCTCAGTAATAGGTCATCCAAGCAGAAAATCAAGAAAGAAATGAGCATTGAATGACACATTAGACAAGATGGACCTCATAGATACATATAGAACATTCCACCTTAAAACAACAGAATACTCATTCTTCTCAAGCGCTCATGGAACCTTCTCCAGAATAGATCACATACTGGGTCACAAATCAGGGCTCAACTGATAACAAAAGATTGAGATCATTCCCTGCATATTCTCAGACCACAATGCTTTACAACTAGAACTCAACCACAAGAAAAAGTTTGGAAGGAATTCAAACACTTGAAAGCTAAAGACCACCTTGCTTAAGAATGTTTGGATCAACCAGGAAATCAAAGAAGAACTTGAACAATTCATGATAACCAATGAGAATGAAGACACTTCAGTCCAAAACCTATGGGATAAAGCAAAGGCAGTCCTAAGGGGGAAATACATAGCCATCCAAGCCTCCCTCAAAAAAAATTTAAAAATACAGAATACACAAACTGTCTTTACACCTTAAAGAGCTGGAGAATCAACAACAAATTAAGCCAACCCCACACACAAGAAGGGAAATAATCAAGATTAGAGCAGAAATCAATGAGATAGAAACTAGAGATACAGTAGAATACATCAATGAAACCAGAAGCTGGGTTTTTGATAGAATCAAGAAGATCGATAAACCCTTGGCCAAACGAATCGAAAAGAAAAGAGAGAGAACCCAAATTAATAAAAATTATGAATGAAAAGGGAGAGGTCATGACTAACACCAAGGAAATAGAAAAAATCATCAGAAATTATTATCAATAGGTATATGCCAATAAGTTAAGCAACCTAGATGAAATGGATGCATTCTTGGAAACCTATAAACTTCCAAAACTGAATCAGGAAGAAATTGACAACCTGAAGAGACCAATATCTAGTAATGAGATTGAAGCAGTGATCAAAATCCTCCCAAAAAACAAGAGCCCAGGACCTGACAGATTCCCTGGGGAATTCTACCAAACTTTCAAAGAAGAAATAATACCTATTCTCCTGAAGCTGTCTCAAAAAAGAGAAACAGAAGGAAAACTTCCAGACTCTTTTTATAAAGCCAGAATTACCCTGATCCCCAAACCAGGCAAGGACCCCACCAAAAAGGAGAATTTCAGACCAATATCCCTTGTATCTCTCCCTCAGAACAATGTATTACTTAAAATATAAGCCATGGGAAATTTTACTAGTTACCAAGCACGTTTAAATATAGCCTTGAGAAAAACACATACTGGCAACAGTCCTCTGGGGGAGAGGACGATATACAGCCTTGAAGCCAAGCAGCTGGCTATGCCTGGCTAGCTCAAAGTGGAACACCGCCTGCTTCATGGAAGGTGAGCAGCTGATAATGTCCAGCCCACTCAGGGTGAAATGCCACTTGCTTCATTTTTCCGTTATCTCCCCTTTCCCCCTGAGAGCACCTATGGCTAATTAGATAAGTCCTTTGAATGTGCTTGCTCAACTATAAACTTTATACTGCTTGACCAGACATATTTTGCCTTCCTACTTTTTTATCTACAAGGTATATGATTAATGTTTGGCCTTCTTTGGCTCTTCTGTTGATTACTGTCTATATCTAATAAAAGCGGGACTGAAGAGTTGTTCGGGGCAACAGTCTTTTCTACTGTTGGCCCCTGCTCCCTTTCTCTTGCAGCTGACTTGTTTATGCCTCATTCTTCTCCGGTGCACCGTCAGGAAGTGGCAATCCCTGATGACTATGGATGCTAAGATTCTCAACAAGATCTTAGCTAAAAGGATCCAACAGTACATTAAAAAGATTATCCACTATGACCAGGTGGGATTTATCCATGGGATGCAGGGGTGGATCAGCATTCACAAATCAGTCAATGTGATAGAACAAATAAATAAGAGAAGGAAGAATAACCACATGGTCCTCTCAGCTGATGCAGAAAAAGCATTTGACAAGATACAGCATCCATTCCTGATTAAAATGCTTCAAATTGTAGGGATAGAGGGAAGATTACTCAACTTCATAAAATCTATGAAAAACCCACAGTCAATATCATTCTCAATGGGGAAAGCTGACAGCCTTCCCTTTGAGATCAGGAACACAACAAGGATGCCCACTCTCACCACTCTTGTTAAACAGAGTACTAGAAGTCCTAGCAACACAATCTGACAACAAAAGGAAATAAATGTATTCAAATTGGCAAGGAACAAGTAGCACTCTCTCTCTTCACAGATGACATGATACTTAATATGGAAAACCCAAAGGACTCCACCCCCAAACTACAAGAACTCATATAGGAATTCAGTAATGTAGCAGGATACAAAATCAATGCACAGAAATCAGTGGCTTTCTTATACACTAACAATGAAAATATAGAATGTGAAATTAGAGAATCGATTCCTTTTGCTATAGCACCAAGAACCGTAAGATACCTGGGAATAAATCTAACCAAAGAGGTAAAGGATCTGTACTCGAGGAACTACAGAACACTCATGAAAGAAATTGAAGAAGACACAAAAAGATGGAAGACTATTCCATGCTCTTGGATCAGAAAAATAAACATTGTTAAAATGTCTACACTGCCTAAAGCAATCTATACTTTCAGTGTCATTCTGATCATATTTCCACCAGCATTTTTCAAAGCGCTGGAACAAAGAATCCAAAAATTTGTATGGAAGCAGAAGAGACCCCGAATTGCTAAGGAAATGTTGAAAAAGAAAAACAAAGCTGGGGCATCACTTTGTCTGATTTGAAGCTTTACTACAAAGCTGTGATCACCAAGACAGCATGGTACTGGCATAAAAACAGACACATAGACCAGTGGAACAGAGTAGAGAGACCAGATATGGGCCCTCAACTATATGGTCAAATAATCTTCAACAAAGCAGGAAAAAATATCTAGTAGAAAAAAGACTGTCTCTTCAATAAATGGTGCTAGGAAAACTGGACAGCTATATGTAGAAGAATGAAATTCGACCATTCTCTTATACCATACACAAAGATAAACTTGAAATGGATGAAAGACCTCAACGCAAGGCAGGAATCCATCAGAATCCGAGATGAGAACATAAGCAATAACCTCTTCGACATTGGCCACAGCAACTTCTTTCAAGATATGTCTCCAAAGCTAAAGGAAGCAAAAGTGAAAATGAAGTTTTGGGACTTAATCAAGATCAAAAGCTTCTGCACAGTAAAGGAAACAGTCAATAAAACAAAGAGGCAACCCACTGAATGGGAAGATATTTGCAAATGACAGTACAGACAAAAGGCTGATATCCAAGATCTATAAAGAACTCCTCAAACCCAACAGACACAAAACAGATAATCCCGTTAAAAAAATGGGCAGAAGATATGAACAGACACTTCTCCAATGAAGACATACAAATGGCTAATAGAACCATGAAAAAATGTTCATCATCATTAACCATCAGGGAGATTCAAATCAAAACCACACTGAGATACCACCTGACACCAGTTAGAATGGCCAAATGTAACTGGACAGTAAACAACATGTGTTGGAGAGGATGTGGAGAAAGGGGAACCCTCTAACACTGTTGGTGGGAATGCAAGTTGGTGCAGCTACTTTGGAAAACAGTGTGGAGATTCCTTAAGAAATTAAAAAATAGAGCTACCCTATGACCCTGGAATTGCACTACTGGGTATTTACCCCAAAGATACAGATATAGTGAAAAGAAGGGCCATCTGTACCCCAATATTCATAGCAGCAATGGCCACAGTGTTCAAACTGTGGAAAGAACCAAAATGCCCTTCAACGGACGAAAGGATTAAGAAGATATGGTCCACATATGCTATGGAGTATTATGCCTCCATCAGAAAGGATGAATACCCAACTTTTGTATCAACATGGATGGGACTGGAAGAGATTATGCTGAGTGAAATAATTCAAGCAGAGAGAGTCAAGTATCATATGGTTTCACTTACTTGTGGAGCATAAGGAATAACACAGAGGACATTGGGAGATGGAGAGGAGAAGTGAGTTGGGGGAAATTGGAGGGGGAGACAAACCATGAGAGACTGTGGACTTTGAGAAACAATCTGAGGGTTTTGGAGGGGAGGGTGGTGGGAAGTTAGGTGAGCCTGGTGGTGGTACTGAGGAGGGCACGTATTGCATGGAGCATTGGGTGTGGTGGATAAACAATGAATTCTGGTACACTGAAAAAATAAAATAAATTTTAAAAAATTAACTAGTCAAGCATCAGGTAGAGAAAACAAACAATTTATAATTTATAAAACATTACACTGGCATCAGAATATTCCACAGAAATGTCCACAAGTTCACCTTACTTCAGTAATGGAATTATGCTTACAAAGTTTTGAAAAAAAGTATGACCCTCAAACATGATTCTGTTAGTGTTTCATTGAATCATGAAGGGAAAATAAATAAAGACAATCTCAAACATGAAAAAAAATGAGAAATGCAACAATGAGATACCCTGAATAAATGTTACCTTCCATTGGTTAGTGAAGATGTAAATCAAAATTTAGGAAAAAAAAAAAAAAGTAAGAGACCACAATTAAAGGAAAGCTGGACAGAATTAACTCTTTTTTTTTTATAGAACAAAGAGAAGAAAGATTATGAGAATTGTGGCTGAAGTAATTGTAAAACATTTTTAAAAATGTGACTCAATTGAAACCTATTACTCCAGCACATGTAGGGATTAAAGAACAGAGAAGGCATGTTTAGTGTACCTAGAGAGGGTACATGGGGTTGATGAGGATTTAGAAGGGTGGTGTGGGGGAAAGCTCTCTGTAAGCCATTCATATCACTTCAGATCTCTTTTACCTTTTGTTATGCCTGGTCTGTCTTTTGTGCTCTTACACTTAAGGACACCAGAAAGCAGCAAGTGCCAGGGAATTCATATTCTACCAGGGTTTCTCTGGGTCAGTGACTTATTGGTGGGAGGTTTTGAAAGCCCAGCACTTTGTCTTGTGTCTGGACAAACTTATAGTTTGCATCCAGGCTGAAATTTGGTTTCTACCAGGAGTACTTACTTAATATGTCACTTGCACATGGATCCTTGTCTCTCTCTGATTCTGGGAACCTGATTTAAGTTACTTTGATGTTTATTTTGGCAAGCTGTGTGAAGAAAAGGTAGGATACTTGGGATGAGGCAAATTCCAGAAGGCTTTGAATATCAGATAAAAGAGATTTATTTTTTCTGCAGATCAAATGGATGTTTGTTTTCTTTAATGGTCAGTATTCAATAGTTGAATGGACTTATCTTTAAGTGATGTGTTACTTCAATTCATTTTCATTTTTTTGAATGCAGAAATCCTTATTCTCTCCCCAAATGAAGTTATAAGCAAGAGCCTAAAAAAAATTTAAATAGATTGATTTGGAGGTAGACCACATGGGGTGCTGTTCTCCCAAGACTACAAGCAGCACAAATAAATTATTTGACTAAAATGGAATCTTTACCTAATGCCTATATTTCTGTCATTACTGAACAGAATTTAATAGTGTTAGTGGATTATTTTTCTTTCTTTGTATGCCTCCTAATCCCTTTCATTCTCTTTTCTTTGTCCTAGTGAAGGTCATAGCACCTCACTGGATTGACACTGTAATCCAGCCTTCCCTCCCAAAAGTATATGACAGCTACTTGACTTTCTGGATTAAAAAAAAAAGTTGCTAGGCCAGCTATGTTCACAGACCATTGGTCAATAAGCCTGTATCTCAGCTACAGCCCTAAGTTAATGCCTATAGAGATCAGGCAGGTACATGGCATCCATAGAACAGTACCAGAAAGTCAATCTAAAATGAAACATCTGTTCACCCAAAGATGGCAAAGGCCAAACAATATAAGTCTCTGGGACAGATGTAGCTAGGGAATTGAGAGTTAAAAGTTTTCTTTTGTGGGAAGGAGTTAAGTCCATCACTTTATGTTTGAGGAGTTAAAATGAGGGTCCTGGGGAAGGAAACAATGCTGCCATCACACTCAAGGCTACAGGAGGCACACGTAAACTTTTGGGCTGAGGTGGAATCTCCAACTCCTACTGCCAGGATTTCTGGCATTACTATATAGATTTTTCTAATGTTATAACATCCACTTAACAAAATTAACCATTTTAAAATGAACAATTCAGTGCCACTTATTACATTCACAATTTTGTGAAACTATCACCTCAGTCTAGCTTGAAAATATATTATTGCCATGAAATAAAATCTCATACCCAAATCAGAGTTAAAATGGCAGAGGAGTATGGGACCCTAAGTTTCTCTAGTCCAAATAAATATATATATATAGTTATCAAATCATTCTGAACACCTGTGAAATCAGTCAGAGGTCTGAGAAAAGAAATTCTACAAATAGAATTCTGCAATTCTACAAATAGAAAAGTGATCCCTTTTTGGAATGGTGGAGATGCGGAGACTTGAATATGGGGTGATATATCAGAGGACATGATGGAAGGGAGGGACGCTGCTTAAGGAGGCTACCACAAAGTATTATAAGCAATGGAATACAAAATTAGAACTTTTAGAAATCTGCAACAGTACAGGGTGTGCTTGGTCCAAGGTGGTCAGGTGTCAAAGTGGGGCAGAATCCCAGGTGGCACAGTATTGTATCAGGATCCCTAGGGTCACAGGAGGAATGGAGTGCCTAAAGTGCAGCAGAGATCCCAGGCATAGAAGCAAGGAAGCCAGCTGAGAACAGGCAGTATAGGCTCTGACTTTCTGCTCTCTCTTGCCATTAATTGTAAATCACTGCATGGTCATGCGACCACTCTCCTGACAGGGATACAGGAAAAGGTAGAAGCCTGGCAAGACCTCCCCCCACCCTCTCCCTGGGAGGAACAGCATGGATCTGCACCAAAAGAGTCTGCAAAATTTGGAGTTTTAAAACTCAGTTACATGTCTAAGATAAAAATGCTTGGTCATAGGCTGGGAGAACACAGAGTTTGGACAGAAACCAGGGAGACAAGACTGATTGACTGCTATTCAATGGGAGCTCACTGAAAAGTAGAGGATGTGAATTTTCAGCTCCAGGGCTAGAGATTGGGGTGCTAACATTTTCATCCCACCCATCCGTGCTGAAATTTTCAGGGAGCAAAAGAGAACCACATAGTGGAATTGAAGCTGCTTACACTGAGCCCAGGTCTCTGGTAAGGGAGGTGCACTTCCACAAGGGCAAGGGCACCTGAGAATCATTGCAATAGGTCTTTCACCCAGAAGACCAGCAGGAACATCTGACTCACACCAACTTTATTGTCATAGAGAGCTGAAAGCTTCAGCTCTTGGGAAAAACAGTATATAGCATCTGAGGTTGTTTTTTTTTTTTTTTTAATATTCTTAAGCCTTTTAGTATTATTTTTTGTTATTCTTATTTTTCAATTCTTTTAAAAATTTTTATGCATACGTTTTACACATATTTTTAAATTTTTTTGTTTCCTTTCATTGTGTTTTATTTTTATTTTCATTTTTTGGGTTTTTATTTTTATTTATTTATTTTTTCATTATGTTATGTTAGTCAACATACAGTAGTACATCCTTAGTTTTTGATGTAATATTGCATGATTCATTGTTTGCATATAACACCCAGTGCTCCATGCAATACAAGCCCTCCTTAATACCCATTACCAAGCTAACCTATACCCCCACCCCTGCCATTCTAAAACTCTCAGTTTGATTCCCAGGGTCCATAGTTTCTCATGGTTTGTCTCCCCCTCTGATTCACCCTCTTCATTTTCCCCTTCCTTCTCCTAATGTCCTCCATGCTATTCCTTATGTTCCACAAGTAAGTGAAACCATATGGTAACTGACTTTCTCTGCTTGGCTTATTTCACTTAACATAATCTCCTCCAGTCCCATCCATGTCGATGCAAAAGCTGGGTATTCACCCTTTCTGAAGGCTGTGTTATATCCCATTGTATATATGTGCCACATCTTTATCCATTCATCTATTTAATGCCATTAAACTCTCTCCACAGTTTGGTTATTGTGAACATTGCTGCTATGAACACTGGGGCACATGCAGCCATTCTTCTCACTATATCTGTATCTTTGGGGTAAATACCCAGGAAGTGCAATTGCTAAGTCATAAGGTACCTCTATTTTTTATTTTTTTTTGAGGAAACTCCATACTGTTTTCCAGAGTGGCTGTACCAACTTGCATTCCCATCAACAGTGTAAGAGGGTGTCCCTTTCTCCATATCTTCTCCAACATTTGTTGTCTCTTGCTTTGTCAATTTTTGCCATTCTAACTGACATAAGATGGTATCTCAACATGGTTTTGATTTGAATTTCCCTGATGGCTAATGATGGATAACATTTCCATGGGTCTGTTAGCCATTTGCATGTCTGCTTGGGAGACGTGTCTGTTCATGTCTTCTTCCCATTTTTTGACACGATTATTTGTTTTTTGGTTGTTAAGTTTGAGAAGTTCTTTATAGACCTTGGATATCAGCCCATTGTAGTGTCATTCGCGAATATCTTCTCCCATTCTGTGGGTTGCCTCTTTGTTTTGTTGACTGTTTCCTTTGCTGTGCAGAAGCTTTTGATCTTGATGAAGTCCCAAAAGTTCATTTTTGCTTTTGTTTCCCTTGCCTTTTGAGATGTGTCTTGAAAGAAGTTGCTGTGGCTGATGTCAAAGATGTTACTGCCTATGTTCTCCTCTAAGCTTTTGACAGATACCGGTCTCACATTGACGTCTTTCATCCATATACAAAGATAAACTCATTATATATTTTTAATTATAGTATATACTTAAGTTTTCCTTTCTTTCTTATTTTGGGATTCAGTTTCTTTAAATAAGCAGACCAAACATACACACAGAATCTAGTTTTCTGTTTTGTTCTGTTTCTTGTTTGTTATTTTCTTTTCTTTTTATTTTTTTCTTTGTTTTTATTTCTGTTATTATTGTGGTTATTCTTTACCTCTCCTTCTTCTACTATTTTCTAAACAAAAATGAAGATATGGAGAAATTCACTCCAAAGGAAGGCCACACAGTTTATAAGGATAAAATCTGGGCTTGAAAAGAGCATAGAAGTCCCTAGGGCACCCTTTACCATGGAAATAAAAGAACTAAAATCTACTTACGCAAAAATTAAAAATGTTATTATCAAGATGCATTCCCAAATGGAGGCTCTAAAAACAAGTATAAACAAGGCAGAAGAGTCAGTGATATTAAAAAAAAAAAAATGATGGATGACATGGAAGCTGATAAGAGGAGAGAAATACAAATACCAGTTAACTAAGGGAAACTAATAGAACTCAGTGATTCCTTAAAGCAAAATAGTGTTTGAATATTAGGTAACCCAGAAGATGAAGAGAGGAAGAGATGGATAGAAGTTTTATTTGAACAAATTATAGCTGAGAACCTCTTTAAACTGGAGAAGGAAACAGGCATACAAATTCAGGAGGCATCATATGCCCTCTTTATTGCCCATCACCAAGCAATGTAATGAGCACTGGGTGTTATACACAACTAATGAAGCATTAAACATTATATCAAAAAAACTAGGGGAGGAAGGGCAAGATGGCAGAGAAGTAGGAGACTCTCTTTCTACCAGTCCCCTGAATTGAACTAAATATCTACCAGAACACTCTGAACAGCCATGAAGTCAGTCTGAGATGTAAGATTATACACCTCTGGATCTCTATGGGGGCAGAACGTCAGTGGAGAGGTACAATGGAGAGGATGCACTTGGACTCATATCAGAGAATAAAAAGAAGGGAGACAGAGCCACCAGACGCAACCCATTGGAAAGTAATACCCCAACGTGCAAGTGCCCTGTGCTCGGAGCCCCAGCATTAACTTGGAATCTGGTTAAAAGCACTCAAGAAGGGAGAAGTCAAGATGGCGGAGAAGTAGCAGGCTGAGACTACTTCGGGTAGTGGGAGATCAGCTAAATAGCTTATCTAAAGATTGCAAACACCTACAAATCCAACGGGAGATTGAAGAGAAGAAGAACAGCAATTCTAGAAACATAAAATCAACCACTATCTGAAAGGTAGGACTGGCGGAGAAGTGAATCCAAAGCGACGGGAAGATAGATCGCGGGGGGAGGGGCCGACTCCCGGCGAGCGGCGGAGCAACAGAGCAAAATCAGGACTTTTAAAAGTCTGTTCCGCTGAGGGACATCGCTCCAGAGGCTTAACTGGAAGCCCAGGCGGGGTCAGCGTGGCCTCAGGTCCCGCAGGGTCGCAGAAGGATTGGGGGTGTCTGAGTGTCGCAGAGCTTACCGGTATTAGAACAGGGATGCCGGCTGCAGAGACAGAGCTGAGGAGTGACTCTCAGCTCGGGGTTGCCTTGAACCGGTCGCAGGCTCGGTCAGCTCGGAGCGCGGCCGGAGGCCAGGGAGACGGGAGTAACTGGGTGCTGTTCTCTGGGGGCGCACTGAGGAGTGGGGCCCCGGGCTCTCGGCTCCTCCGGGCCGGAGACCGGGAGGCCGCCATCCTCATTCCCGTCCTCCAGGACTCTACGGAAAGCGCTCAGGGAACAAAAGCTCCCGAAAGCAAACCTGAGCGGATTACTCAGCTACTCAGCGCGGCCCCGGGTAAGGGCGGTGCAACTCCGCCTGGGGCAAAGACGCTTGAGAATCACTACAACAGGCCCCTCCCCCAGATGATCAACAGGAAACCCAGCCAGGACCAAGTTCACCTACCGAGGAGTGCTGTTTCAATACCAAGGAGAGCGGCAGAATTCCAGAGAAGAAAGCAAAGCACGGAACTCATGGCTTTCTCCCCATGATTTTTTAGCCTTGCAGTTAATTTTTTTTTTCTTTTTCAATTTTTTTTTCTTTTTCTCTTCTTCTGCTAAATTTTTTTTAACTTTTACCGTTTTCTTTTTTAACGTTTTTTAACTAGTTTATCTAATATATATATATATATATATATTTTCCTCTTTTTATATTTTTTCTTTATTGGCTTTCTTTTTTTAAATAGTTTCTTTTTTTTTTTCTTTTTGAACCCCTTTTTATCCCCTTTCTCCCCCCTCACGATTTGGGATCTCTTCTGATTTGGCTAAAGCATATTTTCCTGGGGTTATTGACACCCTTTTAGTATTTTACTTGCTCCTTCATATACTCTTATCTGGACAAAATGACAAGGCGGAAAAATTCACAACAAAAAAAAGAACAAGAAGCAGTACCAAAGGCTAGGGACCTAATCAATACAGACATTGGTAACATGTCAGATATAGAGTTCAGAATGACGATTCTCAAGGTTCTAGCCGGGCTTGAAAAAGGCATGGAAGATATTAAAGCAACCCTCTTGGGAGATATAAAAGCCCTTTCTGGAGAAATAAAAGAACTAAAATCTAACCAAGTTGAAATCAAAAAAGCTATTAATGAGGTGCAATCAAAAATGGAGGCTCCCACTGCTAGGATAAATGAGGCAGAAGAAAGAATTAGCGATATAGAAGACCAAATGACACAGAATAAAGAAGCTGAGCAAAAGAGGGACAAACAGCTACTGGACCATGAGGGGAGAATTCGAGAGATAAGTGACACCATAAGACGAAACAACATTAGAATAATTGGGATTCCAGAAGAAGAGGAAACAGAGAGGGGAGCAGAAGGTATATTGGAGAGAATTATTGGAGAGAATTTCCCCAATATGGCAAAGGGAACAAGCATCAAAATTCAAGAGGTTCAGAGAAACCCCCTCAAAATCAATAAGAATAGGTCCACACCCCGTCACCTAATAGTAAAATTGACAAGTCTTAGTGACAAAGAAAAGATCCTGAAAGCAGCCCGGGAAAAGAAGTCTGTAACGTATAATGGTAAAAATATTAAATTGGCAGCAGACTTATCTACAGAGACCTGGCAGGCCAGAAAGAGCTGGCATGATATATTCAGAGTACTAAATGAGAAAAACATGCAGCCAAGAATACTATATCCAGCTAGGCTATCATTGAAAATAGAAGGAGAGATTAAAAGCTTCCAGGACAAACAAAAACTGAAAGAATTTGCAAATACCAAACCAGCTCTACAGGAAATATTGAAAGGGGTCCTCTAAGCAAAGAGAGACCCTCAAAGTAGTAGATCAGAAAGAAACAGAGACAATATACAATAACAGTCACCTTACAGGCAATACAATGGCACTAAATTCATATCTCTCAATACTTACCCTGAATGTTAATGGGCTAAATGCCCCAATCAAAAGACACAGGGTATCAGAATGGATAAAAAAACAAAAACCATCTATATGTTGCCTACAAGAAACTCATCTTACACCCAAAGACACCTCCAGGTTTAAAGTGAGGGGGTGGAAAAGAATTTACCATGCTAATGGACATCAGAAGAAAGCAGGAGGTGCAATCCTTATATCAGATCAATTGGATCGAGTCCCGCATCGGGCTGTCTGCTAGGCAGGGAGCCTGCTTCCTCCTCTCTCTCTCTCTCTCTCTCTCTCTCTGCTTGCCTCTCTGCCTACTTGTTATCACTCTCCATCAAATAAATAAAATCTTTTAAAAAAAGAAAAAAAAACTGGAAAATCAACAACAAATGAAGCCAACTCCATGCACAAGAAGGGAAATAATCATGATTAGAGCAGAGACCAATGAATTAGAAAGTAGAGATGCAGTAGAACACGTCAAAGAAACTAGAAGCTGGTATTTTGAAATAATCAATAAGATTGATAAACCACTGGCCAAACTAATTCAAAAAGGAAAGAGAGGGGACCCAAATTAATAAAGTTATAAATGAAAAGGGAGAGTTCATGACTAACACCAGGGAAATAGAAACAGTCATCAGAAATTACTATCAACAGTTATATGTCAATAAGTTAAGAAATCTGGAAGAAATGAATACATTCCTGGAAACCCATAAACTTCCAAAGAGGAAGAAACTGACAACCTGAATAAACCAATATCTAGTAACGAGACTGAAGCAGTGATCAAAATCCTCCCAAAACACAAGAGTCCAGGACCTGACTGATTCCTTGGGAATTAGACCGAACATTTAAAGAAGAAATAATATCTATTGTCCTGGGGCGCCTGGGTGGCTCAGTGGGTTAAGCCGCTGCCTTCGGCTCAGGTCATGATCTCAGGGTCCTGGGATCGAGTCCCACATCGGGCTCTCCGCTCAGCGGGAAGCCTGCTTCCCTCTCTCTCTCTCTCTCTGCCTGCCTCTCTGTCTGCTTGTGATCTCTCTCTGTCAAATAAATAAATAAAATCTTTTAAAAATATATCTATTCTCCTCAAGCTGTGTCAAAAAATAGAAACAGAAGAAAAACTTCCAGACACTTTCTAGGACGCCAGAATTACCTTGATCCCCAAATCAGGCAAAGACTCCCTCAAAAAGGAGAATTTCAGAACAATATCCATGATGAATATGGATGTTAAGATTCTCAACAAGATCCTAGCTAATAGGATCCAACTGTGTATCTATCATGACGAGGTGGGAATTATCCCTGGGATGCAAGTGTTGTTCAACATTCCCAAATCATCAAACTGACAAAACAAATCAATAAGAGAAGAGAGAGAAGAACCACATAGTCCTTTCAACTGATGCAGAAAAAGCATCCGACAAGATACAGCATCTGTTCCTGATTAAAATACTTCAAAGTATAAGGATAGAGGGAACATGCCTCAACTTCATAAAATCTATCTATGAAAAACCCACAGTGAATATTTTTCTCAATGGGGAAAAGCTGACAGCCTTCCCCTTGAAGATAGGAACACAACAAGGTTGTCCACTATTGCCACTGTTGTTCAACATAGTACTAGAAGTCCTAGCAAAAGCAATCAGACAACAAAGAGAAATAAAATGTATTCAAATTCACAAAGAAGAAGTCAAACTCTCTCTCTTCACAGATGACATGATACTTTATGTGGAAAAACCAAAAGACTCCACCCCCAAACTACTAGAAATCATACAGCAATTCAGTAATGTGGCAGGATATAAAATCAATGCACAGAAATCAGTGGCTTTCTTATACACTAACAATGAAACAGTAGAAAGGGAAATTAGAGAATTGATTCCATTTACTATAGCTCCAAGAGCCAAAATATACCTGGGATTAAACCTAACCAAAAAGGTAAAGGATCTGTACTTGAGGAACTACAGAACACTCATAAAAGAAATCGAAGAAGACACAAAAATATGGTAGACCATTCCATGCTTATTGATCAGAAAAATAAACATTGTTTAAAATGTCTATACTGCCTAGAGCAATCTATACTTTCAATGCCATTCTGATCAGAATTCCACAAGCATTTTTCAAAGCGCTGGAACAAAGAATCCAAAAATTTATATGGAACCAGAAAAGACCCCAAGTTGCTAAGGAAATATTGAAAAAGAAAAAACTGGGGGCATCACATTGTCTGATTTTAAGCTTTACTACAAAGCTGTGATAACCAAGACAGCATGGTACTGGCACCAAAACAGACACATAGACCAGTGGAACAGAGTAGAGAGCCCAGATATGGACCCTCAACTCTATGGTCAAATAATCTTCGACAAAGCAGTAATAAAATATGCAGTGGAAAAAAGACAGTCTTTCAATAAATCGTGCTGGGAAAATTGGACAGCTATGTGTAGAAGAATGAAACTTGACCACTCTCTTACACCATATACAAAGATAAACTCGAAATGAATGAAAGACCTCAACGTGAGGCAAGAATGCATCAGAATCTGAGAGGAACACATAGGCAGTAAGCTCTTCAACGCCAGCCACGGCAACTTCTTTCAAGATATGTCTCCAAAGGCAAATGAAACGAAAGTGAAAATGAACTTTTGGGACTTCATCAAGATCAAAAGCTTCTGCACAGCAAAGGAAGAAGTCAATGAAACAAAGAAGCAACCCACGGATTAGGAGAAGATATTAGCAAATGACAATACAGACAAAAGGCTGATATCCAAGATCTATAAAGAACTTCTCAAACTCAACACACACAAAACAGATAATCACGTCAAAAAAATGGGCAGAAGATATTAAGAGACAATTCTCTAGTGAAGACATACAAATGGCTAACAGACAACTGAAAAAATGTTCATCATCATTAGCCATCAGGGAGATTCAAATCAAAAACAATTTGAGATTGAGATGTGAGATGGCCAAAATTAACAAGATGGTAAACAACATGTGTTGGAGAGATTGTGGAGAAAGGGGAACCCTCTAACACTGTTGGTGGGAATGTGAGTTGGTGCAGCTACTTTGGAATACAGTGTGGAGATTCCTTAAGAAATTAAGAAATAGAGCTACCCTATGACCCTGCAGTTGCACTACTAGTTATTTACCCCAAAGATACCGATGTAGTGAAAAGAAGGGCCAACCATACCCCAATGTTCATAGAAGCAATGGCTAAAATCGCCAAACTGTGGAGAGAGCCAAGATGCCCTTCAACAGATGAATGGATAAAGAAGATATGGTCCATACATACAATGGAATATTATGCCTCCATCAGAAAGGTTGAATTCCCAACTTTTGTATCAACATGGATGGGACTAGAGGAGATTATGCTGAGTTAATTATAATGTGGTTTCACTTACTTACAGAGCATAAGGAATAACACAGAGGACATGGGGAGATGGAGAGAAATGAGTTGGCAGAAACTGGAAGGGGAGATGAACCATGAGAGACTGTGGACTCTGAAAAACAAACTGAGGGTTTTTGTGGGGAGGCAGTAGGGGGTTCTGTGAGCCTGGTTGTGGGTATTATGGAGGGCACATATTGCATGGAGCACTGGATGTGGTGCATAAACAATGAATTCTGGAACACTGAAAATAAATTTAAAAAAAGAGAGAGAGAGAGCAGCTGGAACTAAAGATTGAATGGGTCAACCAGGAAATTAAAGAAGAATTTTAAAATTTTCATGGAAACAAATGAAAATGAAAACACAACAGTTCAGAACCTTTGGGATTCAGCAAAGATGATCCTAAGAGGGAAGTATATACAATATAGGGCTTTCTCCAAAAATAATAAAATTCTCAAATATATAGCCTAACCTTACTCTTAAAGGAGCTGGAAAAATAACAGTAAATAAAGCTTAAACTCCGCAGGAGAAGAGAGATTAATAAAGATTAGAGTAGAAATCAATGATATAGAAATTAAAAAAAAAAGAAAACAGTAACCCAGATCAACAAAAGTAGGATCTGGTTCTTTGAAACTATCAATTAAAATCAATAAACCCCTAAATAAACTTATCAAAAGAAAAGAGATAGGACCCAAATAAGTGAAAGAGAAAAGATCAGAACAAATACTACAGAAATACAAACCATTGTGAGTATATTATAAACAATTTTATGCCAACCTATTAGGCAATTGGAAGAACTGGATGCCTTCTTAGAAATATATAAACTACTGAAACTAAAACCAGAAGAAACAGAAATGTAGAAAGACCCATAACCTGAAAAGAAATTGAAGCAGTAATCAAAAATCTCTCAACAAACAAAAGTCCAGTGCCAGATGGCTTCCTAGGGGAATTTTCCCAAATATTTAAAGAAGAATTAATACTTTTTCTTCTGAAACTCCTTCAAAAAGCATTAAGAAAGGACAACTTCCAAATTCAATATGGCCAGTACTGTCTTGCTCTCAATGCCAGACAAAGACCCCACTAAAAAGGAAAATTACAGACCAATATCCTTGTGAGTATTGATGCAAAAATTCTCACCAAGATACTAGCTAATAGTATCCAATAGTGCATTAAAAGGATTATTAACCATGACCAAAAATAAATTCCATTTTGACATGGTGCAAGTCTGGTTCAACATGTGCAAATCAATCAGTGTGATACACCACATTAATAAAAGAAAGGACAAGAAACTTATGGTCTTCTCAATAGATGCAGAAAAAGTATTTGACAATATACACCATCCTTTCTTGATGAAAACTCTCTGCAATGTAGGGATAGCAGGAATATACCTCAATATCATAAAAGCCATATATGAAAACCCATAGTGAATATTATCTTCATCAGGGAAAAATTGAAAGATTTCCCTTAAGTTCAGGAAACTGACAGGGATGTCCACTCTCACTATTGTTGTTAAAGGTAGTACTAGAGGTCCTAGCCTCAGCAATCAAAAAAAAAAAAAAAAAAAAAGACATCCAAACTGGCAAAGAAGAAGTCATATTTTCACTCTTGCTAGATGACATAATACTCTATTTAGAATCCCCCCTCCCAAAATACCAAAAAATTGCTAGAACTGATAAAGGAAATAGCAAATTTGCAGGATTAAAAAAAAAAAATCAATGCACAGAAGTCAGTAGTACCTCTGTTCATTACAAATGAGGTAGAAGAAAGAAAAGTCAAGGAATTGATCCCATTTACAGTTGCTCCAAAAAACTTAAGATATCTAGGAATATACCTAGCCAAAGAGGTAAGATATCTGTGTTCTGAAAACTATATAACACTTATGAAGGAAATTAAGGAAGACACAAAGGAGTGGAAAAACATTCCATACTCACGGATAAGAGGAAAAAATATCATTAAAATATCTGTTACCCAAAGCAATCTACACACTCAGTGTAATCCCTATGAAAACTGTCAGCATTTTTTATAGAGGTGGGACAAACAATCCTAAAATATTTATGGAACCAGAAAAGAACCTGAATAGCCAAAGGAATGTTGAAAAAGAAAACCAAAACTGGTGACATCACAACTCCAGATTTCAAGCTCTATTACAAAGTTGTAATCATCAAAACAGTATGGTACTGGTACAAACACAGACACATAAGTCAATAGGACAGAATAGAGACCCCAGAAATGGACCCACAACTCTATGGTCAACTAATCTTCAACAAAGCAGGAAAGACTATCCAATGGAAAAAAGGAAATTTCTTCAACAAATGGTGTTGGGAAAATTGGAAAGCCACATGCACAAAATGAAACTAGACCACTTTCTTACACCATATACATAAATAAACTCAAAATGGTTTAAAGACCTAAACATGAGATGGGAAACCATCAAAACTTAGAGGAGAACACAAGCAGCAACATCTTTGACCTTGGCCACAACAACTTCTTGCTAGAAAGTTCTCCAAAGACAAGGGAAACAAAAGCAAAAATGAACTATTGGGACTTCATTGAGATAAAAAAGTTTTTGCACAGCAAAGGAAACAATCAACAAAACTAAAAGGCAATCTACAGAATGGGAGAAGATACTTGCAAATGACATTACATATAAAGGGCTGGTGTCCAAAATGTATAAAGAACTCCTCTAATTCAGCATCCAAAAAACAAATAATCTGGTCAAGAATGGGAAGAAGACATGAACAGATATTAGAACAAATAAGACATACAGACACATGAAAAATTGCTCAACATCACTTGGCATCAGGGAAATACAAATAAAAACTATAATGAAATACCACCTTGCACCAATAAGAATGACTAAAATTAGGGGCACCTGGGTGGCTCAGTGGGTTAAGCCTCTGCCTTCGGCTCAGGTCATGATCCCAGGGTCCTGGGATCGAGCCCCACATCGGGCTCTCTGCTCAGTGGGGAGCCTGCTTCCTCCTCTCTCTCTCTCTCTCTGCCTACTTGTGGTCTCTATCTGTTAAATAAATAAAATCTTTTAAAAAAAAAAAGAATGACTAAAATTAACAAGTCAAGAAACAACACATGTTGGTGAGGATTTTGTGAAAGGGGAACCCTCTTACACTGTTGGTGGGAATGCAAACTTGTGTTCTCACTCTGGAAAACAAGATGGAGATTCCTCAAAAAATTAGCAGTAGATCTGCCCCACCCAGCAATTACACTAATAGGTATTTTTCCAAAGGATACAAACATAGTGGTTCGAAGGGGCACATGCACCCCCATGTTTATAACAGCAATGTCCATAGTAGCCAAACTATGGAAAGAGTCCAGATGTCCATTGGCAGATGAATGGGTAAAGAAAATGTGGTTTAGTGGAAATCACACAAATGGAATAGCAAAAAGAAAAAGGAACAAAAAACAAGGATATTTTATGGACTCTAGAACAAAACCAAGCATGTGAACATACACATTACAAAAGTTCCAAAAGGAGAATAGAAAAAAAGGGGGTGGGGGGAGACAGAAATCCTATTTGAAAAAAATAATGGCTATAAACTTCCCTAACATGGCAAACAAAACAGACTTCCAAGTCCAGGAATTGTAGAGAGTCCAAAGTGAGATGACCCAAAGGGATATTTATCAAGATACATTATAACCAAAGTGTCAACAGTTAAAGAGAGAATCTTAAAACCAGGAAGAGAAAAATAACTAGCTATGTACAAGGGAAAGTTTCATAAGAATATTAGCTGATTTTTCAGCAGGAAATGCAGGCCAGAGGGAACTATACAATATATTCAAAGGACTGACCAACAAAACTTACAACCAATAATACTCTCCTTGGCAAAGTTATCACTTCGAATTAAAGAAGAGACAAGAAATTACCAACCAGGAAAAAGAAAGAAAGATTACCCAGACAAGCAAAAGCTAAAGGAGTTCAATATCAAACAAACCTTGCAAGCAATGTTAAGAAAAAAAGAAAAGGTCGTACATAAATTTAAAGAAAAAGATCATAAAAGAAAAAAAAATTCCCTGCTAAAGATAAATATATAGTAAAGTTAATGGACTAGCCATGTACATTGCTATCATGTAATCTAAAAGACAAAATAAAATAATCTAGAGATGTAATAATTAGTAAAATAAAACAATAACAAAATTAATAATAATAACAAAATAATAACATGTAGAATATGATATTAAAAACATAAAATGTAGGTGGTAGTAAAATGTACTTTTAGGATGCAGTTGAACTTAAGCAACCATCAATTTAAAATTTTAAATAGTCTGTTATATATATATACATATAAACCTCATGGTTACCACAAAACCAAATATCTATAAAAGATACACAAAAGAGAAATAAAGGCAAACATAGTACTGGGGAAAGCCAGCAACTAGAAGAGAAGAGACCAAGAGAAGAAAAAAAGAACAAAGAACTACAAAAACAACCAGAAAACAATAAATAAAATGGCAACAAGTACATACTTGTCAATAACTACTTTAAATGTAAGTGAAGAAAATGCTCAATCAAAATACACAGGATAGGGGCGCCTGGGTGGCTCAGTGGGTTAAGCCTCTGCCTTCTGCTCAAGTCATGGTCTCAGGGTCCTGGGATGGAGCCCCGCATTGGGGTCTCTGCTCAGCAGGGAGCCTGCTTCCCTTCCTCTCTCTCTGCCTGCTTCTCTGCCTACTTGTGATCTCTGTCTGTCAAATAAATAAATAAAATCTTAAAAAAACAAAAACAAAAACAAAATACACAGGATGGCTATATGAATAAAAATAACAAGACACATATACATACTTTATATGAGAGACTCTCTTTGATATAAAAACACAAAGACATACTTAAAAGAAGATGGCAGAGGAGTAGGGGACCCCATTTCAATTGTTCCCCTCAATTTAGCTGGATATCTACCAAACCATTCTGAACACCCATGAAATCAGCCTGAGTTGTAAGAATATACATCTGGATCTTTACAAGCAGAAAAACACCAGCTGTCATGAGGTAGAAAGGGCAGAGTTGTGAATCTTCAGGGAGATATCTGAAGATAAACAAGGAAGAGGGAGCCTCCATAAGCTGGCTCCTGGAAAGTGATGTAACACTGGAGAGCAAAAGCGTCCTGCACTGGGGACCAGGCAAAAATTCACAGAACAGTAGCAGCTGGGAAAGAGCTTTAGAGCAGTGCTCAGACAGGACCCAGAAGCTATGGCTTCTTGTGATTTTAGAAGCACAAAGGGCAGGGACATGCCTGGGTCTGGGATGACCTCTGAGAGAGTCTCTGAGAGAGTCTCTGCACATCTTGGGAGGTGGCGGTTTTTACAAGAGCATACAGAAAAGGAGTCTGTGTCCTGGAGGGTTTATTGAAGGGAACAGACTGAGATTTCTCTGTTCTGGGACAGAGATTTTGTTCCAGCCATTTTTTGCTCTAACCCTCAAAAGAGGCACAAAAACCCATCAGAGAACAAAAGCTCAAAAAAACTGGTTTCCACGGAGACCATCCCCTCCCCCACAGGGGGCAGGGCAACTCTGCTTGGGCATTGTCACAGTACCACAGTGCCACAGTGTGGCAGGACCCTCCCTCAGAAAACAGTTTGGAAGAACAAGAGGAAGACAACCCTATGGTCCCCATAAAACTGTAAAATCCCAACACCAGGAGAAAATAGTATATTGAGCTCACGTCGTTGTCTCACAGCTTGTTTATTTTTCAGCTACAACTCTCATTTTCTTTTTATTCTTTGTCTTGTGCTTCTTCTCTGTTTTTTTCTTTTTACCTTTCTCTCATTTCAACTAGAACTTTAATATATCAATGTATATTTCATAGTAACTTTTTAACTTGTACTTGTAACTTTTTAACTTTTATAACTTCACACCTATATTTTTTAATAGATATATGCTTCAATTAGTCCTTTTTTCCCTACTCAATATTACCTTTATATATATACAAGTTTTCATTTCCCTGTAACTTTGGGAAATAGTGTCCTCAAAAAAACAGAATAAAAGACACCTAAAACAACTGAACCACCCCACTTTGTCCACACTGAGAAATTATAGCTCCTCCTCCTCTCACCCCCTTTTTTTAAATTTTAATTTTTTCAAATTGTTTTAAATTTTATAAATTATATTCTTGTGTTTCATTTTTGCTTTGTTTCTTCAGAGATGGCTTCAGACCACTCCAAATTTTCCTAGGCTGCATCTTGCTTGGGTCATGGTTGATATTTTGGATGCTGTACAATTCCTTCAAACATCCCTCAAAAGAATGACTAAGAGGAACTCTCAACAAAGAAAAGAACCAGAGACAGTGGCCTCTGCCACAGACTTAATGGATATGGATATAAGAAAGATGTCAGAGATAGACTTCTGGGTAGCGATATGACATCAAAAACTAGGCTTGAGAAAACTATTAGTGACAATATAGAATCTCTAAGGGCAGATGTGAGATTTAATCATGCCAAACTTAAAAATGCTATGAATGAGATATAGTCTAAACTGGATATGCTAACAGCAAGGGTAAATGAGGCAGAAGAATGAATTTACTTAGAAGATAAGCTGATAGAAAAGAAGAAAGCTAAGGATGACAGGGATAAACAGCTATAAGCCCTTGAGATCAGACTTAGATCAATGATGCAATGAAACACTCCAATGTCAGAATTACTAGGATCCCAAGGGGGTGAAGAGAGAGAGAGAGAAAGAGAGAGAGGGAGAGGACTAGAGGGTATATTTGAGCAAATCATAGTTGAGAACTTTCCCAATCTGGGAAAGGAAACAGCATTCCTGTCTATGAGGCAGAGAGGACTCCTCCCAAGATCAATAAAAATAGACCAACATCTCAGCATATAATAATAAAACTTGCAAATCTTGGAACCAAGGAAGCTCCCCTGAGAGCAGCTATGGGAAAGAGGTTTCTCACATACACTAGGAAAAACATCAGAATAACCTCAGACCTATCCATAGGGACATGGCAAGCCAGAAAGGGCTGGCAAAACATTTTCAGGGTACTAAACGAGAAGAACATGCAGTCAAGAATACTTTATTCAGCAAGGCTATCTTTCAGAATGGACAGAGAGACAAAGAGCTTCCAGGATGGGCAGAAACTGAAAGAATATATGACTACCAGGCCAACCCTGCAAGAAATATTAAGGGGGATTCTATAAAAGAAGAAAGACCTCAAGAGTAATATAAACCAGAAATTTACAGAGATCACCTATGGAAACAGGGACCTTACAGGCAATATGATGGCACTAAATTCATATCTTTAATAGTTACCATCAATATGAATGGCCTAAGAGCTCCCATGAAATGGCACAAGGTTGCAGATTGGATAAAAAGACAGGACCCACGCATATGCTGTCTATTAGGAACTCATTTTGAACCTAAAAGTACATTCAAACTGAAAGTGAAGGGATGGAGAACAATTTTTAATGCCGACAGACCTCAAAAGAAAGCTGGGGTAGCAATTCTCACATCAGACAAATTAGATTTTAAACCAATGACTTCAGTAAGAGAGATCATATTTATAGGGTCTATCCCACAAGAAAATCTAACAATTTTAAATATCTGTGCCCCCAACATGGGAATAGCCAACTACCTAAACCAACTGTTAACCAAAATAAAGGATCATATTGGTAATAATATATTAAGAGCAGAAGACCTCAACACTCCACTCACAAAAATGGACAGATCATCTAAGCAGATCAATAAAGAAACAAGAGCTTTGATGACACGTTGGACCAGATGGACATCACAAATATGTACAAAATATTCTACCCTAAAACAACAGAATAATCATTCTTCTCGAGTGCACACAGTCCTTTCTCCTGAATAGATCACATAAGGGGTCACAAATCAGGTGTCAACTGATATCAAAAGATTGAGACTATTCCCTGCATGTTATCAGACAACAATTCTTTGAAACTGGAACTCAGTCACAAGAATAACAAAATGGAAGGAATTCAAACATTGGAAATTAAAGACCATCCTTCTAAAGAATGATTGGGTCAACCAGAAAATCAAAGAAGAACTTAATTAATGGAAACCAATGAGAACAAAAACACATCAGTCCAAAACCCAAGGATACTGCAAAGGCAGTCCTAAGGGGGAAATATTTAGCCATACAAGCCTCTCTAGAAGCTAGAACTAGAAAAATCCGAAATGCACAACCTAACCTTATATTTAAAGGACCTAGAGGAAGAACAGCAAATAAAGCCTTAACCAAGCAGGAGAGGAGAAATAACAAAGATTAGAGCAGAAATCAATGAAATAGAAACCAGAAAAATAGTAGAACAGCTCAAAGAAACTAGAAGCTGGTTCTTCGAAAGAATTTATAAGATCAATAAACCTCTGACCAGACTTACCCAAAAGAAAAGAAAAATAAACCCCAAATTAATAAAATCATGAATGAAAGGGTTGAGATCTCAACTAACACCAAGTACATAGAAACAATTATTAGAAATTATTACCAGCAATTATATGTCAACAAATTAAGCAGCCTGGAAGAAATGGATACCTTCCTGGAAACTATGAAGACTGAAACAGGAAGAAATACACAATCTATATAGAACAATAACCAGTAATGAAATTGAAGCAGTAATGAAAAACCTCCAAAAAACAAGAGTCTGGGGCCAAATGGCTTCCCAGTAGAATTTTACCAAACATTTAAAGAAAAAATAGTATCTATTCTACTGAAGCTGCTTCAAAAAATAGAAACAGAAAGAAAACTTCCAGTCTCTACGAGGCCAGCATTACCCTGATCTCAAAACAAAGACCCATCAAAAAGGAGAATTACAGACAAATAATCCTGAGGAACACAGGTGCCAAAATACTCACCAAGACCCTAGCCAATAGAATCCAATAGTACATTAAAAGGGTTATCCAACATGACTAGGTGGGATTTATTCTTGGCAAGCAAGCATGGTTCAACATTCACAAATCAATCAACATGAAAGATCACATTAATAAAAGACAAGAACCATATGATCCTCTCAATTGATCCAGAAAAAACATTTGACAAAATACCATATCCCTTCCTGAGTAAAACTCTTCAGAGTATAGAGACAGAGGGAACATTACTTAATATCATAAAAACTATCTATGAAAAGCCCACAGTGAATTTCATTCTCAATGCAGAAAAACTGAAAGCTTTTCCCTTAAGGTCAAGAACATGACAGGGAGGCCCACTCTCAGCACTATTGTTCAAAATAGTATTGGAAGTCCTAGAAACAGATATCAGAGAAGAAAAGGAAATAAAATGTATTCAAATTGGCAAAGAAGAAGTCAAACTCTCTCTCTTCAGATGAAATGAAACTTTATGTGGAAAACACAAAAGACTCCACCCCCAAAATACTAGAACTCATAGCAATTCAGTAATGTGACAGGATACAAAACTAATGCACAGAAAACAACTGCTTTTCTATATAGTAAGAATTAAGCTGTAAAAAGAGAAATTAAGGAATCGATTCCATTTACAACAGCACCAAAACCATAAGATTCCCTAGGAATAAAACTAACAAAAGAGCTAAAAGATCTAGAAACTACAGAACCCTTATGAAAAATATTGAGGAAGACACAAAAAGATGGAAAAACATTCCATGCTCATGGGTCAGAAGAATAAACATTGTTAAAATGTCTATGCTCTCCAGGACAATTTACACTTTCAATGCCATTCCTATTAAAATACCACTGATATTTTTCAATGAGCTGAAACAATCCTAAAATGTGTATGGAACCAGAAAGAACCCTAATTGCCAGGGGAATGTTGAAAAAGAAAAACAAAGCTAGGGGTATCACGTTACTTGATTTCAAGCTTTATTACAAAGCTATGATCACCAAGACAGCATGGTACTGGCATGAAAACAGACACATAGACCAATGGAACAGAGTAGAGAACATAGAAATGGATCCTCAACTTTCTGGTCAACTGTCAACAAAGCAGAAAAGAACATCCAATGGAAAAAAACAATCTCTTCAATAAATGGTGATAGGAAAATTGCACGGCCACATGCAAAAGAATGGAACTAGACTACTCTCTTACACCATACACAAAGATAAACTCAAAATGGATTAAAGACCTCAAAGTAAGACAGGACTCCATCATAATCCTAGAGGAGAACATAGACAGTAACCTCTTCAACATCAGCCACAGCAACTTCTTTCAAGACACGTTTCCAAAGGCAAGGGAAGCAAAAGCAACAATGAACTTTTGGGATTCAACAAGCTAAAAAGCTTCTGCATGGCAAAGGAAGCAGTCAACAAAACTAAGAGGCAACCCACGGAATGGGAGAAGATATTTGCAAATAACATTACAGATAAGGGTTGGTATCCAAGATCTATAAAGAACTTTTCATATTTAACACCCCAAAAAAAAACCAAATAATCCAGTTAAGAAATGGGCAGAAGATGTGAACAGACACTTCTCCAAAGAAGACATACAAATGACTAACAGACATGAAAAAATGTTCATCATCATTAGCCACCAGGGAAATACAAATCAAAACCACAATGAAATATCACCTTATGCCAGTTAGAATGGCGAAAATCAATGAGTCAGGAATCAACAAATGTTGGCCTGGATGAGAAGAAAGGGACACCCTCCTTACATTGTAGGTGGGAATCCAAGCTGATACAGCCACTGTGGAAAACAGTATGGAGATTCCTCAAAAAAAATTAAAAATAGAGTTCCCTATGACCTAGCAATTGCACTACTGGGTATTTATCCCAGATACAGGTGTAGTAAAAAGAAGGGGGAAAATAAGTCAAGCAGAGAGAGTCAATTATCATATGGTTTCACTTATTTGTGGAGCATAACAAATAGCATGGAGGACAAGGGGAGATGGAGAGGAGAAGGGAGTTGAGGGAAATTGGAAGGGGAGGTGAACCATGAGAGACTATGGACTCTGAAAAACGATCTGAGAATTTTGAAGGGGTGGGGGGTGGGAGGTTGGGGGCACCAGGTGGTGGGTATTGTAGAGGGCACGGATTGCATGGAGCACTGGGTGTGGTGCAAAAATAATGAATATTGTTATGCTGAAAAAAATAAAAAATTAAAAAAAGAGAGAGAAAGGTTAATAAACATTAGATGCTCAAAGGAAAAAAAAAAAAAAAAAGAAGGGGGAGATGAGCCCCAATATGCATAGCAGCAATTCCACCATAGCCAAACGTGGAAGGAGCTGAGATGCCCTTCAACAGATGAATGTATAAAGAAGATGGGTTACACATATACAATGGAATATTTCTCAGTCACCGGAAAGGATAAATACCCACCATTTCCATCGACATGGATGTAACTGGAGGGGATTCTGCCAAGTGAAATAAGTCAATCAGAGAAAGACAATTATCATATGGTTTCACTCGACCGTAGGGGAAGGGAGGGAAAACAGAAGGTGGCTGGGCGATTCAGAGAGGGAGACAAACCATGAGAGACTATGGACTCCAGGAAACAAACTCAGGGTTTCAGAGGGGAAGGGCATGGGAGGATTAGGTAACCAGGTTATGGGTATTAAGGAGGGCACGTGTTGTGATGAGCACTGGATGTTATATGGAACTAATGAATCAGTGAACACTACATCAAAAACTAATGATGCTAATGTTGGCTAACTGAATATAATTAAAAAAAAAGAAAAGAATAAATTCTTAGAAAAAATTTAATGGGCACCTTGGTGGCACAGCCAGTTAAACACTCAACTCTTAGTTTCAGTTTATGTTATGATCTCAAGGCAGTGAGATCTAGCCCCACATTAGGCTCCTGGCTCCCCATAAAATCAGCTTAAGACTCTCCCCACACCTTGTCCCTCCCCCCTGCTTTCTTTCTCTCTCTCTAAAATGAATAAATAAATCTTTAAGAAGAACAAAAAAGTCTAAAAGTAATGGGACATAAAAAGATATTACATGTAAAGGGAAATAAAAAGGAAACTGGGCTAGCAATAATTATATCAGAAAAAATAGATCTTAAAACGAGTGTAATGAGACCAAAAAAAGTGCATTACATAATGATAAAGGGATCAATACAACAAGAGGCTATAAAATGAATATCTACACACTGGATTAGAAGCACCTAAAAACATAAAACAATACTGACAGACATAAAGTGAGGAACTGACAGTCATGCAATAATAACAGGAGATTTTAAACATTTCACTAACATCAATGAATCAACCATCCAGAGAGAAAATCAATAAGGAAACTTTGGCCTTAAATGACATATTAGCTGGAGCACTTAGATACAGATAAAATATTCCATCAAAAACAGCAGAATACATATTTTTCAAGTGCACAAAGAACATTCACAAGGACAGATTGCATTTTAGGCTGCAAACAACTCTCAGTAAGTTTAAGAAGACTGAAGTCATATCAACTATCTTTCCTAACCACAAGAGTTTTAAACTTGAAACTTGAAATCAATTACAAGAAGAAACCTTGAAAAAAAAAATACAAACATGTGAGGTTAAACAATATGGGTCCACAAAAAAAAAAAAAAAAAAAAGTCAGAAGAAATCATATTAAAACTCAGGACAAATGAAAATGGGAACAAAATATTTCAAAACCTCTGAGATGCAGCAAAAACAGTTCTATTAGGGAAGTTTATTTCAATACAGGCCTATCCCGAGATTAAAAAAAAAAAAAACAAAAAACTCAAATAAACAATCAACCTTACATCTGAAGGAACTAGAAAAAGGACAAAGTCCAAAGTTAATAGAAGGAAAGAAATAAAAATTAGCAAGAAAATAAATAAAATAGAGACAAAAAATTTTTAAAAATCAATGAAAGTAGGAGTTGTTTTACTGAAAAGATAAACAAAATCACAAACATTTAGCCAGATTTAACAAAAGGAGAGAGAGAGAGAGAGAGTGCCCAAATAAGTAAAATCAGAAATGGGAGAGGAGTTACAACTGATAAATAAACAAAGAGTAATAAGGGACTACTTTGAGCAAGTGCCTGCCAACCAGTGGGACAAGCTAGAAGAAATGGATGAATTCCTCTCTTCCAGGACTGAATCAGCTGAAATGGAAAATCTGAGTAGACATATTACTATCGATGAAATTGAATTAAAAAAAAAAAAAAAAAAAAAAACAGAAGCTCAGGACCAGATGGCTTCAAAGATAAATGCTACCAAATACTTAAAGAAGAGGGTTGCAGAGGGAGGGAGGTGGATGGGATAACAGGGTGATGGGTATTAAAAAAGGCATGTGATAGAGTGAGCACTGAGTGTTATACAGAACTGATGAAGCACTGAACATTACAACAAAAACTAATGATGTGTTATATGTTGGCTAATTGAACTTAATAAAAAAAATTGTCAAAAAAGAAATTTGTTTTGATGTAGGATTGGAGGTGAGACCCTAAATTTTCTATGAGTAAAAACATTCACAAAAATATTTCTCTTGAAAACAATTTTTTAAATTTTTAATTGGTTTTATCTAAGAAAGCTTAATTTTTACTGATTTTCTTTCTTTTTATGAAATACAATGAGATCTTCTAATCCTAAATTATGATTAATTTTTTTGTCTTTTTTTTTAGTCAAGGGAAATTTATAATATCTTTGTTTATTAATTCTGTTCCACACAATTATAGACAATGCTTACAAAAATATATATAAGAAAATAAAGAAAAGTCAATACCTATCCTGATGAAAATATTCCAAAAGAATGAAGAGGAATGCTTCCAAAATCATTAAAGGACACCAATATTACCCTGATCCCAAGACCAGGGAAAGACACCACAAAAAAACCAGAAAACTATAGGCCAGTATTCCTGATGAACAAAAATGCAAAAATCCTCAAAAACTATCAGCAAAACAAACTCAATGATACATTAAAAGGATCATCACCATGATCGACTAGGATTTATTCCAGAGATGAAAGGATTGTTCAACATTCACAAATGAATCATAGTAATGTGCCATATTAACAAAAAAGGATAAAAACCATATTTTCATCTTAATAGATACAGAAAAAAGCATTTGATAAAATTCAACTGTCATTTATGACAAAAACTCTCAACAACCTGAGTATAGAAGGAACATATCTCAACATAATATAGAACATGTATGACCAAGCAACAGCTAACATCATACTCCATGGGGAAAAGATGAAAGCTTTTCCTCTAAGATCAGGAGTAAAACAAGGATGCCCACAGTTGCCACTTTAATTCAACATAGCATTGTAAGTTCTAGCAATAGTGTCAGAGAAGAAAAATAAATGAAAAAAAGAATCTAAATGGAAATAACAAAAAAGATGTTACTATTTGCAGAAAACATGATATTTATACACAAAACTCTACAGACTCCACCAAATAAACCCCTATTAGAATTAATAAATGAATTCAGTAGGGTTGTAATATACAAAATTAATATACATAAATCTATGGCAATTCAGTCAGCTCTTCGACATCAGTAACTGATAGGGGTTAGTGTACAAAATATATAAAGAACTCACAAGCTCATTATCAAAAAAAATTGAAGAGGAGGGGGGATGGGAGGTTGGGGGAACCATGTGGTGGGTATTAGAGAGGGCACGGATTCCATGGAGCACTGGGTGTGGTACAAAAACAATGAATACTGTTATGCTGAAAATAAATTTTAAAAAAATGTTTAAAAAAAAAACAAATGAAAAAAAATCCAGTTAAAAAGTAGGCAGAGGACCTAAATAGACATGTTTCCAAAGAAGACATAAAGATGCCCAACAGACACATGAAAAGACACTCAACATCACTAGTATCAGGGAAATGTAGATCAAAACAGCATTTTATTTTTTTAATTTTATTTTATTTATTTTATTTTATTTTATTTTATTTTATTTTTTATTTTAGCCATTCTAACACCTGTTAGAAATAATGATAGTTACCAAGGATGTGGAGAAAAAAACCCTCTTGCACTGTTGGTCAGAAAGTAAGCTAGAACAGCTACTGTGGAAAACAATGAGGTTTTGAGGTGTCTCAAAAATTTTAAATGGAATTATGATGGGATCCAGTAATTCCACTACTCAGTATTTACCCAAAGAAAATAAAAACACTAATTGAAAAGATACATACATGCTTATGTTTACTGCAGAATTATTTATAATAGCCACATGCAAAAGAATGATTCTGGACCACTTTCTTATAATATACATAAAAATAATCTTAAAATGGACTTAAATGTGGGAACCCAAACCATAAAACTACTATAAGAAAGCATTCACAGTCAGTTCTTAGTCATTGGTTTGCACAATATTTTTTTTGATCTGTTTCTTCAGGCATTGGCAACAAAAGCAAAAATAAACAAATGAGACTACATCAGCCAAAAAAAATTTTTTTTTTTTAGATTTTATTTATTTATTTGTCAGAGAGACAGGGAGTACACACAAACAGGCAGAGTGGCAGGCAGAGGCAGCAAGAGAAGCAGGCACCCTGCCGAGCAAGGAGCCCAATGGGAGACTCAATCCCAGCACCCTGGGATCATGACCTGAGCCGAAGGCAGCAGCTTAACCAACTGAGGCACCCAGGCGTCCCAGCCAAAAATTTTTAACAGCAAAGAATACTATCAACAAAATTAAGGCAACCTACTGAATAGGAGAAAATATTTGCAAATGATATAGCTACTAAGGGGTTAATATATATAATACATAAAGAACTCACAAGCTCATCATCAAAAACAAATGAACAAACAACCCAATTAAAAAATAGGCAGAGGCTCTGAATAGACACGTTTACAAAGACACACAGATGGTCAACAGACACATGTAAAGATGCTTAACATCACTAATCATCAGGGAAATACAAATCAAAACCACAATGAGATATCACCTCACACCTGTCAGAATGGCTAGTATCAAAAAAAAAAAAAGGCAAGAAATAGCAAGTGTTGGGGCACATGGCTGTCTCAGTTAGTAGAACATGTGACTCTTGATCTTGGGGTCATGTGTTCAAGCTGCACATTGGGCATAGAGCTTACTTTAAAAAAAAAGAAAGCAAGTGTAGATTAAGATGTGAAGCATAGAGACCCTTGTACACTTTTGGTACAGTATGGTAGTTCCTAAAAAAAATTAATAATAGAATTGCCATGCAATCCAGCAATTCCATTTCTGGGTATTTATGTGAAGAAAATGAAAACATTAATTCAAAATTTGTTGAAGTTAATTGCAGAGTTATTTATAATAGCCAAAATATAGAAGCAATCTAACTTTCCATTAATAGATGATGGATCAAGTAAATGTAAATTTATACAGTGGAATATTACAATATACAGGACAGGGAATATAGATAATATATGTAACAATTTTGGATGGTGACATATAGCAGCTGGGTTTATCTTGGTGATCATTTCACAATGTACATATAAATTTTGAATCACTGTGTTGTACACCTGAAACTAATATAAAATTGTATGTCTATTTACTTCAGTAAAAGAGAAAATTTAAAATATTAAATAAAAAGCTTCCAGGTAAATTCAAAGTACAATCGAATTTGAAAATTATTGTGAAGAGACAGAATTCTCACTCTTTCCCATATGAGCTACATAATCTCAGACAAAAACTCTTGCCACTCTGTTCCTCAGATTATTCCCCTATGTACTTGTGCTCAAGTACATTTTTCAGTATCTGCTTTCAATTCTTTTGAATATGTACCTAGGAATAGAATTGCTGAGTTGAATAGAAGAATTTTAGGGAGTGCTCTTGAATGATTTTTCTTTCTATATGCTTTTCTTTTCTTTTCCTCTTCCTTCCTTTCTTTTCCCATCCTATCCATTCTGCTTTGGCTCTGAAGACCACCACAAGGACACTACAGCCCAACCCACTCCCAGGGGCAAGTGGCCAGCACAGCAATGTTCCAGATGGAAAATAAGAAGTTGCCAGGCAAGCCATTCCCACAGACCATCCTTGATCTGTCACTGGAAATCCTCACACAGGAAAAACAATTGGTACAGTTAAATACAGTTGGAATGAGCCCCAGGAAGTAGGAAGTTCTGAGAGTTTTGTTTTTCTTTTGCTTTTGCCCTCCTCAGGAGGAGAAATTCAGACTTGAAGGTAA
The DNA here is from genome assembly GCF_902655055.1 of Lutra lutra. Lineage (NCBI taxonomy): Eukaryota > Metazoa > Chordata > Mammalia > Carnivora > Mustelidae > Lutra > Lutra lutra. The sequence goes on along the minus strand of NC_062279.1, from coordinate 42,310,021 downwards.
AATCTGCCTATTTTTATTTTTTTTTTTAAGATTTTATTTATTTGTCAGAGAGAGAGAGGAGAGCGAGCGAGCACAGGCAGACAGAATGGCAGGCAGAGGGAGAAGCAGGCTCCCCGCCAAGCAAGGAGCCCGATGTGGGACTCGATCCCAGGACGCTGGGATCATGACCTGAGCCGAAGGCAGCTGCTTAACCAACTGAGCCACCCAGGCGTCCCATATCTGCCTATTTTTAAAGTTGGATCTGAACTTTTTAAACTTATAAAGGGCAAACAAAATAAGTCTCTGTATAGAATGCAGCCTATAGTTGACAGTTAATTTCTTTTGGAGTGAGAGAGGGCCAGCCTGTTTTGTGACTGAGAAACTAAAATGAGGGCCTTGTGAAGGGAAAGAGAAGCTTATTTTTAAAAAGCCAACAGATATGTTGTGGAAATCATGCCAAAGTCTGGAAGCAGTGTCCACAGTAGATAGCTCAATGGGCCCCTTGCTCCTGGGGCTGTCTGCTTCAGCAGGTTCCTCTCTCCTATGAAATTCTGTACCTCTGTGCTCAGTGCCAACAGTGAAGGAGGTTATTCCTGTCATTATGGCTCCTGAGAACCTCTCCTCTAATCTTCTTTCCAACAAGATGGGCTTTTCTTCAGGAATCCCCTTAAACATTGCAGACAGGGCAACCTAGCCTTCCTGGACATTTGGGATTATTAGAGAATTTCTGACCAGCTAATGTAGGAGGAGCAGGAAATATGAACTTGCTGCCTATAGGGCTGAGCTCTTTGGGACACAGCAAGTTGGGGACAGAGGAGGTGGAAATCACTCTTTCAATTATCCAAGAGGGAAATACCTGAAGCAGTCACTATATATATTAGATTTTATACACTTCTTTAATCCACACAACAATCCTAAGTAAACTCTCTTGTTACCTCTATTTTACTGATGTACCAACTGACTTTTAGAGATGCAGAGTGACTTGCCCACGTCCTCACAGCTAGTTTGTGATGTGGCTGTGACTATAACCCCTATAACCAAGGCAGTTTAAATCAAGTGTCTGTTATTTTATATGCTGTATAGTAGGTATAGCATAAGGATTCAAAGTATGTGTTAACCAAACTTTCTGAACCACCATAGGACCTGAAATTCAGGAGAATATCATGTCTAGTCCTCCAGACTCACATTTAAGACAGGATTAAGCCCCAATTTCAAAGCATAAACAAGTCACTTACCAATCTCCGCTAGAACTAATAACAAGGAACCAGGCTGACTGCAGTCTTCCCACTTCCAGCACCAGTACAGGAAGTAGTCAGGAAAGCCCTTCCCGGTTTTCTAAAATGCTCCGCCCCCAGAGTTGAGTTAAATTCACCTAGAGATCTCTGGGAAATGTAGTTTTGGGCCTTACATTGTGTTTGTGTGCAGCTTATTCAAATCCATTTATTGAAAAAGAGTGGGGAGCTGTACTATCTGATGAACCCTAGCCACAGTCTGTAAGGTTGTGCTTGACAGAGTTTCTGCTTTTATGGAGTCCAAAACCAGATGTCCTATGTGTAATGTGGAAGGTGAGAGTTTTGATGGGGTCCAGGAAAAACAGATCTATTAACCTAGAGGAGGCAGAAGATGAAAATTTTAAACCACTCTCCTCAGTTTATGACACCTTTCTTCATCAAGTTCTGTGAGGCCCCTCAGTTTCTATATTTCTTTTTTATCCCCCATCTTTTAGTCTCGTTACTCACTGCACCTTAAGGCACTGTATAGTCTTTCTGAAACATGTCCACATATGTGGTATGGATGTGATATATGTAATGTGGTTTCTTTTCTGCTTGTGTTTTAAATTTACATTAATGGGAAAGGAGGGGCAAGATGATGGAGAAGAAGGAGAACCTGTTTCAACCAGTCCCCTGTGTTGGGTCAGCAGGCTCCAGGAGTGCAGGAGGAACAATAGAAATGGCCCCTGGAGGCCGCTGTCTTCCAGCCTCCTCCGCCCCCCTTTTCTTAACCCTTGACTCTCCTGCCAAAAGGATGTATGCCCAGGTCACGTCTCTATAGGTAACCCAATACCTATGCAGGAAACAGAAGTATCAGGACCCCCCACCCCATACCCTCCTATCACCGAACACCCTACCATATATGGATGTGAGCCCATGCCCTACCTTGGCCCAATAAAAGACCCCCGCCAACTCCCTCCCAGTGCAACTTCCCTGAGTCTGCTTTCCAGAGTCACAGAACCTCCCTGAGGGTGCCCACCCCCTCCTGGTGAGACTTTCCTGGTTCCCCTTCTCCTGAGCCCTGAAACTTCATCGGAGAGTGCCTTTAATAAATCTTGCCTTGTGCCTACCTCGCCTGGTGTTGTGTTTACCTCACCTGCAAAACTTTACACCCTGAATTGAGCTAAATATCTACCATAACACTCTGAGCACCCATGAAATCAGCCCAAGATATAAGATTATACACTTCTGAACCTCTGGGGGGGGGGCAGGAGATCATCAGTGAAGAGGTAAAGTGAAGTGGGAGCACTCAGACCCATATCAGAGGACAAACAGAAAGGGGAGGGAGCCACCAGAAGCAACCCATTGGAAAGTAATACCCCAATATGAAGGTGTCCTGGGCTTGGGGACCAGCATTAACTTGGAGTCTGGTTAAAAGTTCTCAAAAAGAGGAGCGCCTGGGTGGCTCAGTGGGTTAAAGCCTCTGCCTTCAGCTCAGGTCATGACCCCAGGGTTCTGGGATCAAGCCCCACATTGGGCTCTCTGCTCCGCGGGGAGCCTGCTTCCTCCTCTCTCTCTCTGCCTGCCTTTCTGCTTGCTTGTGATCTCTGTCTGTCAAATAAATAAATAAAATCTTTAAAAAAAAAGATTTTAAAAAGTTCTCAAAAAGAATATAGGATCTTAAGGGGAAGTGGTGGAATTGGGTGGCCACAGGCATGGACCTAAGCCCACGGTCCCATGGTGGTCACACTCAGCACGCATCCATGCGTGAGAGAGCCTGGTGGGGGCTCCTGGCAGTGGTCCCTGAGCTCACGGCTTTCTGTTGCTTGCACCACCACTGGGGCCACACACCTCTGTCTGCACCTGAGAGTGCCCAGTGCAGGCTCTTGCCCAAGGTCCCTAGATTTGCAGCCTTCCACAACCTGAGCCACTGCCAGGACTGAATGCACCTGGCATGGGCGTGGTCTCCAGAAAGCAGTCCGGGCAATGGCAGCCACCAGGATTGTCTTGCCCCAACGAATATCACTCAGAGTTTTAGTGGCACAGGGTTATGGAAAAAAGTGGGGTCCATGGGCGACCACTGAGACTGTGGCTGGGAATGCACACCACCTGAGGGAGGTTGCAGTGTTCAGTGGAGTTTGCAGAGGGGGAGTTTGTGTGTTCTGGACCATCCAGAGAGGAGCAGACTGAGGTTTCTCTCTGAGGCAGAGGTCTGGGTGCAGACAGTTTACTTTGCATTAACCCTCCAAAAAGCTGCAAAAACTACCAAAGAACAAAAACCTCCAGAGAACAAGAGCCTGAAAAACCCATTTCCACAGAGCCAAGCCCCTTAATAGGGGCCAGGGCAATGCAGTCCAAGCAAGATGGACTGAAAAACAATGCGGCAGGTCCCTTCCCCAGAAGGCAAGCCAAAAGAAGAAGAGTACAATAACCACAAGGTCCCCATAAAACTGTAAAACCCCAACATCAGGGGAAAACAATATATTAATCTCCCGGTATTGCCCCCAAACCTGTATATTTCATAGATACAACTTTTTAAAAAATTGTTCTCACAATAATTCTTCTTTTCTTTTTTTATCCTACTTCCCATTATAAATAGATGTTTAATACAACATATTACATAATAACTTTTTAACGTGAAATTTTTTTCATACATATACTTGTGTTTCTTTTTCTTTTTAATATATACAGATATAAGCTTCAAGTAATCCTTTTTCCCTATTCAATACTGCTCCTATATATAAACCAGTATTAATTTCCCTATATCTCTGGAAAGTTGAGTCCTTTGACAAAGATAACAAGGTATAAAAGGGAAGAACTGAGGGGCACCTGGGTGGCTCAGTAGTTAAGCGTTTGCCTTCAGCTCAGGTCATGATCCCAGGGTCCTAGGATCGAGCCCCGCATCAGGCTGCCTACGCAGCAAGGTGCCTGCTTCTCCCTCTTCCACTCCCCCTGCTTATGTTCCCTCTCTCTCTGTGTCAAATAAATAAATAAAATCTTTAAAAGGGAAGAACTGAAATAAACTTACTCACCCACATGGAGCATTTCTAACCTCCTTTCCATCTTATTCTTCTGTTAGTGTTACTGTGTATTTGTCTTTGTTTTTGTACTATATAAATCTTATTCATGGAGTTCATTTTGGCTGGGTTTTTCTTTTCTTTTCCTTTTTTCTCTTCTTTTGCTTTTGTTAGTCTTTCTTTAAAAAAAGATTTTATTTATTTATTTGACATAGAGAGAGATCACAAGTAAGCAGAGAGGCAGGCAAAAAGTGGGGGGAGCAGGCCCCCACTGAGAAGAGAGCTCTATGCAGGCCTCTATCCCAGGACCCAGAGACTATGACCTGAGCTGAAGGCCGAGGCCTAACCTACTGAGGTACCCAAGCGCCCATACTTTTGTCAGTCTTTTTATTGGTTCATTTTTTTCTATGTCCTTTATAAACCTTAACTTTTTTGGGCTCATTTTGGCTTTTTTTTTTTCTTTTTTTTTCTCTTTCTCAACGAGGATAGAAAGACCTTCAGACACTTAATTGTGCAATTCACAAGTCATATATCCAGAGAAGATGTCTTAAGAGCAGCTAGGGAGAAGAGATTCCTTACGTACAAAGGGAGGGACATCAGAATAACATCAGACCTAGGAGCGCCTGGATGCTCAGTGGGTTAAGCCTCTGCCTTCGGCTCAGATCATGATCTCAGGGTCCTGGGATTGAGTCCCTCATTGGGCTCTCTGTTTTTGCAAGGAGCCTGCTTCTTCCTCTCTCTGTCTGCCTCTCAGCCTATTTGTGATCTCTCTCTGTCAAATAAATAAATAAATAAATAATCTTTAAAAAAAAAAATAATAACATCAGACATCTACACAGAAACCTGACAAGCCAGAAAGGGCTGGCAAGACATATTCAGGGCACCATATGAGAAGAACATGCAGTCAAGAATATTTTAATGGATGGAGAGATAAAGAGCTTCCAAGACTGGCAAGGTTTAAAAGACTATGTAACCACCAGGCCTGCACAACAAGAAATATTAAGGTCGGGGTTTCTATAAAAGAAGAAAGAATCCGGAGACCGGTAGCGCTTGCAGCATGGCTGACCAACTGACTGAAGAGCAGATTGCAGAATTCAAAGAAGCTTTTTCACTATTTGACAAGGATGGTGATGGAACTATAACAACAAAGGAATTGGGAACTGTAATGAGGTCTCTTGGGCAGAATCCCACAGAAGCAGAGTTACAGGACATGATTAATGAAGTAGATGCTGATGGTAATGGCACAATTGACTTCCCGGAATTTCTGACAATGATGGCAAGAAAAATGAAAGACACAGACAGTGAAGAAGAAATTAGAGAAGCATTCCGTGTGTTTGATAAGGATGGCAATGGCTATATTAGTGCAGCAGAGCTTCGCCATGTGATGACAAACCTGGGAGAGAAGTTAACAGATGAAGAGGTTGATGAAATGATCAGGGAAGCAGATATTGATGGTGATGGTCAAGTAAACTATGAAGAGTTTGTACAAATGATGACAGCAAAGTGAAGACTGTACAGAATGTGTTAAATTTCTTGTACAAAATTGTTTATTTGCCTTTTCTTTGTTTGTAACTTATCTGTAAAAGGTTCCCCCCGCTGTCAAAAAATATGCATGTATAGTAATTAGGACTTCATTCCTCCATGTTTTCTTCCCTTATCTTACTGTCATTGTCCTGAAACCTTATTTTAGAAAATTGATCAAGTAACATGTTGCATGTGGCTTACTCTGGATATATCTAAGCCCTTCTGCACATCTAAACTTAGATGGAGTTGGTCAAATGAGGGAACATCTGGGTTATGCCTTTTTTTTAAGTAGTTTTCTTTAGGAACTGTCAGCATGTTGTTGTGAAGTGTGGAGTTGTAACTCTGCGTGGACTATGGACAGTCAACAATATGTACTTAAAAGTTGCACTATTGCAAAACGGGTGTATTATCCAGGTACTCGTACACTATTTTTTTGTACTGCTGGTCCTGTACCAGAAACATTTTCTTTTATTGTTACTTGCTTTTTAAACTTTGTTTAGCCACTTAAAGAAAATCTGCTTATGGCACAATTTGCCTCAAATCCATTCCAAGTTGTATATTTGTTTTCCAATAAAAAAATTACAATTTAAAAAAAAAAAAAAAAAAGAAAGAATCCAAGAGTGACATATAAAAGAAATTTAGAGAGACACTCTAGTGTAGAAACAAGGACTTCACGAGCAACATGATGTCAATAAAAACGTATCTTTCAATAATCACTCAAAATGAATGGCTTAAATGTTCCCATAAACTGGCACAGGGTTGTAGATTGGATAAAATGATAAGATTCATCCATATGATGTCTACAAGAGACATATTTTGAACCTAAAGATGCATCCAGACTTAGAGTGAAGTGATGGAGAACCATCTTTCATACCAATGGGCCTCAAAAGAAAGCTGGGGTAGTGATTTTCATATGAGATAAATTAGATTTTAAGCTAAAGACTGTAGTGAGAGATACAGAAGGACACTGCATCATTCTTAAAGGGTCTATCCACCAAGAAGATCTAACAATTTTAAATATTTATGCCCCCAACATGGTAGCAGCCAACTACATAAGCCAACTGTTAATCAAAATAAAGAGTCATATTGATATGAATACATTAATTGTAGGGGATCTTAATAGGCCACTTTCAGCAATAGACTGGTCATCTAAGCAGAAAATCTAAAAAAGAAACAAGAGCAATGAATGATACACTTGACCACATGGACTTCATAGATATATACAGAACATTCCACGTAAAACAACAGAATATTCATTCTTCTCAACCGTGCATGGAACTTTCTCCAGAATAGATCACATACTGGGTCACAAATCAGGGCTCAACCAACACCAAAACATTGAGATTATTCCTGGCATATTCTTAGACCACAGTGCTTTGCAAGTGGAATTCAACCACAAGAAAAAGTTTGGAAGGAATTCAAACACTTGGAAGCTAAAGACCATACTGCTCAAGAATGTTTGGATCAACTAGGAAATCAAAGAAGAGCTTAAACAATTCATGGAAATCAATGAGAATAAAGACACTTTGGTCCAAAACCAATTGGATTCAGCAAAGGCGGTCCTAAGGGGGAAATACATAGCTATCTTAGCCTCCATCAAAAAATTCAAAAAATCCAGAATACACCAGCTCTCTTTATACTTTGAAGAACTGGAGAATCAACAACAAATTAAGTCAACCTTGTGCATAAGAAGGGAAATAATCAAGATTAGAGCAGAGATCAATGAGATAGAAACTAGAGATATAGTAGAACACATCAATGAAACCAGAAGCTGGTTCTTCAAAAGAATTTTAAGACCTATAAAACACTGGCCAAACTAATCCAAAAGAAAAGAAAGAGGATCCCAATTAATAAATTATGAATGAAAGGGGAGGGATCATGACTAACACCAAAGAAATAGAAAAAGTCATCAGAAATTATCAACAGCTATATGCCAATATGTTAAGCAACCTGGAAGAAATGGATGCATTCTTGGAAACCTACAAACTTCCAAAACTCAATCAGGAAGAAACTGACAACATTATTAGACCAGTATCTAGTAATGAGATTGAAGCAGTGATCAAAAACATCCCCCCAAAAAAAAAAAAAAACAAGAGCCTGGGACCTGATAGATTCCCTGGAGAATTCTACCAAACTTTCAAAGAAGAAATAATACCTATTCTCCTGAAGCTGTTTCAAAACATTGATGCAGAAGGAAAATTTCCAGACTCTTTTTGTGAAGCCATTATTACCCTGGTCCCCAAACCAGGCAATGAACCCACCCAAAAGGAGAATTTCAGACCAATATCCCTGATGAATATGGATGCTAAGGTTCTCAACAAGATCCTATCTAATATGATACAACAGTATATTAAAAAGGTTATCCACCCTGACCAGGTGGGATTCATCCCTAGGTTGCAAGGGTGATTCAACATTCACAAATCAATCAATGTGATAGAACAAATCAATAAGAGAAGAGGGAAGAACCACATGGTCCTCTCAATTGATGCAGAAAGAGCATTTGACAAAATCCAGTATTCATTCCCGATTAAAACGCCTTAAAGTATAGGGATAGAGGGAATATTCCTCAGCTTCATAAAATCTATCTATGAAAAACCCACAGCAAATATCATCCTCAATGGGAAAAAGCTGACAGCCTTCCCCTTGAGATCAGGAACACGACAAGGATGTCCACTCTCACCACTCTTGTTCAACAAAGTCCTAGCAATAGCAATCAGAAAACAAAGAGAAATAAAAGGTATCCAAATTGGCAATGAAGAAGTCAAACTCTCTCTCTTTGCAGATGACAGGATACTTTATATGGAAAATCCAAAAGACTCTACCCCCAAACTACTAGAACTCATACAGCAATTTAGTAATGTGGCAGGATACAAAGTCAATGTACAGAAATCATTTGCTTTCTTATACACTAACAATGAAAACACAGAAAGGGAAGTTAAAGAATCGATTGCATTTACTATAGTACCAAGAACCATAACCTGGGAATAAATCTAACCAAAGAGGTAAAGGATCTGTACTCGAGGAACTATAGAACACTCATGAAAGAAATCAAAGAAGACACAAAAAGATGGAAGACCATTCCATGCTCAAGGATTGGAAAAATAAACATTGTTAAAATGTCTGTATACTTTAAAAATTTTTGTTTTATTTAATTTCAAGTTTGTTAACATAAAGTGTATTATTAAATCTGCAGTATAATTTAGTGATTCATCAGTTGCATATAACACCCAATGCTCATTATGTCATGTCACCTCCTTAATGTCCATTACCCAATTACCCCATCCCTTCTCTCTCCGCCCCTCCAGCAACCCTCAGTTTGTTCTCTGTAGTTAAGAGTCTCTTATATGTCTCAGCAATTAAACTATTAAGTATTTAACCAAAGGATACAGAAAAAAGAAATATAAAGGGGCACACAAACACCAATGTTTATGGCAACACTATCCACTGTAGCTGAGTGGATAAAGAAGATGTGCTATATCTATACATTGAAATATTACTCTGACATAAAAAATGAAATTAGTTAGGATAGCCAAATTTTAATAAGTAAATGGAGCCACTGAGTATTAAGAGGTACCACATACCATGTTATATGTTAGATGGTGTTTTCTAACAACAAGTAGAATTCATTAAGTACTTGCTATGTTCTCAATTGGTGTTTGAAAAACTTAACATATATTAACTCATTTCATCTCATATCATTCTCAGAGTATGCTATTAATTACTCCTACTCAAGCAGGAGAAGGAATCTCAGAGAATAGGTAACTTGTATAAAATCTGTTAAGAGGAATAGTTAAATCTGAACCAAGGAAGTCTAACTCTGGAGCCTGCAGGTCACCATTGCACTGAGCTATGCTATACTATTGCACTAACCCAACTTTTAAAAAAGAATGCTATATAAATGGTGTAGAACAATACTGTAAGTTTAATGAATATGTTAGGGGTAGGGTTATGTCTTGGGGACCAGGTAGGAGTGACCTGGCAATACAGATAAGAGTCCATTCAAGGACTGAGGGAGGGCGGGATTCAGGAGACTCCTGAGGCCCTGAGGTTTTGGCCTGGCCGGGCAAAGAGGGTGGGAATGGACTCCAGGGACCATGCCAGTTTCTCTGTCTCAGAGGGTATTGAATAGCCCACAATGAAAAGGTTTGTTCCTGGCCAAGAGGCCGAGTCCTTCCGACATTCTGATGCTCCCATCCATGGGAGATACTGGGCGTCAGGCCTCTGGGGTCCAGAGCCTGAACACCCACCCTAGGGTTTCGGTGTGGCTCTGGGAGAATGGCAGACCTGATTGGTCAGTGCCGAGTCAGGCTCTCCACAGGCCTCTGTTGAGGGCGTAGCACTGGCAGACCATCAGGCTCCGGGATTGTGGTGAGGGGGTCCGAGCAAGGTTTGGGTGGCTCTTCGGGAAAGGCAGGTTTTTCCGCCATGTGGGTCCTACCCAGGGTCAAAAGGCACGTTTTCCACGTGGGAGGCACCCACAGTACTGCGTGGTGTCGAAGGAGTCCTCGAATTGGAGTACTCTCTGGCCAGGCCACCCGGGAAGGAAGTCTCAGTAAACACCCTACGTTAGGGTGAGGCTCTCGGGGCATGGCCGGCCCGATCTGCCGGCCATGAGGTGGCCTCTCCCTAGGGCTGAGTGAAGGAAGCCCAGACACCTGCGTCGTGGTCCTGGTGGACGCCTAACGTGGCTGTGGCCCAAGGAATGCATGCAGCTTTCTCCTGCTCTCCGGGTACACCTCTTTTCGAAAGGAGACACGTTCCTATTGGAACCAAGAGCAATCGTGCAGTGCAGCTCAGGGTTCCCCCATGGGGAGAGTTTGGGAACCAGGCCTCTGAGGACGGAAGCCTGGGCAGCCGACCTGGGCTTCGCGTGAGGGTTATGTTAGGGGTAGGGCTATGTCTTGGGGACCAGGTAGGAGTGATCTGCAGTACAGATATGGGTTCATCCAAGGCCTGAGGGAGGGTGTGATTCAGGAGGTCCCTGAGGCCCTGAGTTTTTGGCCAGGCAGGGCAAAGAGAGCTGGAATTGCCTCCGGGGAACATACCGGTTTCTCTGTCTCAGAGGGTATTGAATAGCCGGGTTGGTTCCTGGCCTAGGGGCTGAGGCCTTCCGACAGTCTGATGCAACCATCCACGGGAGGTACTCGGTGTCAGGCCTCCTGGGTCCAGAGCCTGAACACCCACCCTGGGGCTCCGGTGTGGCTCAGGAGAATGGCAGACCTGATTGGTCAGTGCCGAATCACGCTCTCCACAGGCCTCTGTTGAGGGCGTAGCACTGGTAGACGATCAGTCTCCGGGATTGTGGTGTGGGGGTCCGAGCAAGGTTTGGGTGGCTTTTCGGGAAAGGCAGGTTTTTTCCGCCACGTGGGTCCTGCCCAGGGTCCAATGGCACAGTTTCCACGTGGGTGGCACCCACAGTCCTGCGTTTTTAAGAAGGAGTCTTCGAACTGAGGACTCTCGGGCCAGGCCACACGGGAAGCAATCTCAGGAAACACCCTAGGGTTAGGGTTAGGCACTCCGGGCATGGCCGGCCCGAACTTCCGGCGCTGAGGTCACCTCTCCCTAGGGCTGAGTGGAGGGCTTCTGTCTGCAGGATCCTCAGACGCCTATTTCGTGATCCTTGTGGAAGCCTAAAGTGCCTGTGGCGCAAGGAATGCATGCAGGTTTCTCCTTCTCTCCGGGTACAGCTCATTTCGAAAGGACAACCTTTCCTATTGGAACCAGGAGCAATTGTGCAGTGCAGCTCAGGGTTCCCCCATCGGGAGAGTTTGGGAACCAGGCCTCTGAGGCTGGAAGCCTGGGCACCCGACCTGGGCTTCGTGTGAGGGTTTTGTTAGGGGTAGCGTTATGTCTTGGGGTCCAGGTAGGAGTGATCTGGCAGTACAGATATGAGTTCCTCCAAGGGCTAAGGGAGGGCGGGATTCAGGAGCATCCTGAGGCCCTGAGTTTTTGGCCTGGCCGGGCAAAGAGAGCGGGAATGGCCTCAGGGGACCATGCCGGTTTCTCTGTCTCAGAAGCTCTTGAATCGCCCGCAATGAAAAGGTTTGTTCCTGGCCAAGAGGCCGAGTCCTTCCGACATTCTGATGCTCCCATCCATGGGAGATACTGGGCGTCAGGCCTCTGGGGTCCAGAGCCTGAACACCCACCCTAGGGTTTCGGTGTGGCTCTGGGAGAATGGCAGACCTGATTGGTCAGTGCCGAGTCAGGCTCTCCACAGGCCTCTGTTGAGGGCGTAGCACTGGCAGACCATCAGGCTCCGGGATTGTGGTGAGGGGGTCCGAGCAAGGTTTGGGTGGCTCTTCGGGAAAGGCAGGTTTTTCCGCCATGTGGGTCCTACCCAGGGTCAAAAGGCACGTTTTCCACGTGGGAGGCACCCACAGTCCTGCGTGGTGTCGAAGGAGTCCTCGAATTGGAGTACTCTCTGGCCAGGCCACCCGGGAAGGAAGTCTCAGTAAACACCCTACGTTAGGGTGAGGCTCTCGGGGCATGGCCGGCCCGATCTGCCGGCCATGAGGTGGCCTCTCCCTAGGGCTGAGTGAAGGAAGCCCAGACACCTGCGTCGTGGTCCTGGTGGACGCCTAACGTGGCTGTGGCCCAAGGAATGCATGCAGCTTTCTCCTGCTCTCCGGGTACACCTCTTTTCGAAAGGAGACACGTTCCTATTGGAACCAAGAGCAATCGTGCAGTGCAGCTCAGGGTTCCCCCATGGGGAGAGTTTGGGAACCAGGCCTCTGAGGACGGAAGCCTGGGCAGCCGACCTGGGCTTCGCGTGAGGGTTATGTTAGGGGTAGGGCTATGTCTTGGGGACCAGGTAGGAGTGATCTGCAGTACAGATATGGGTTCATCCAAGGCCTGAGGGAGGGTGTGATTCAGGAGGTCCCTGAGGCCCTGAGTTTTTGGCCAGGCAGGGCAAAGAGAGCTGGAATTGCCTCCGGGGAACATACCGGTTTCTCTGTCTCAGAGGGTATTGAATAGCCGGGTTGGTTCCTGGCCTAGGGGCTGAGGCCTTCCGACAGTCTGATGCAACCATCCACGGGAGGTACTCGGTGTCAGGCCTCCTGGGTCCAGAGCCTGAACACCCACCCTGGGGCTCCGGTGTGGCTCAGGAGAATGGCAGACCTGATTGGTCAGTGCCGAATCACGCTCTCCACAGGCCTCTGTTGAGGGCGTAGCACTGGTAGACGATCAGTCTCCGGGATTGTGGTGTGGGGGTCCGAGCAAGGTTTGGGTGGCTTTTCGGGAAAGGCAGGTTTTTTCCGCCACGTGGGTCCTGCCCAGGGTCCAATGGCACAGTTTCCACGTGGGTGGCACCCACAGTCCTGCGTTTTTAAGAAGGAGTCTTCGAACTGAGGACTCTCGGGCCAGGCCACACGGGAAGCAATCTCAGGAAACACCCTAGGGTTAGGGTTAGGCACTCCGGGCATGGCCGGCCCGAACTTCCGGCGCTGAGGTCACCTCTCCCTAGGGCTGAGTGGAGGGCTTCTGTCTGCAGGATCCTCAGACGCCTATTTCGTGATCCTTGTGGAAGCCTAAAGTGCCTGTGGCGCAAGGAATGCATGCAGGTTTCTCCTTCTCTCCGGGTACAGCTCATTTCGAAAGGACAACCTTTCCTATTGGAACCAGGAGCAATTGTGCAGTGCAGCTCAGGGTTCCCCCATCGGGAGAGTTTGGGAACCAGGCCTCTGAGGCTGGAAGCCTGGGCACCCGACCTGGGCTTCGTGTGAGGGTTTTGTTAGGGGTAGCGTTATGTCTTGGGGTCCAGGTAGGAGTGATCTGGCAGTACAGATATGAGTTCCTCCAAGGGCTAAGGGAGGGCGGGATTCAGGAGCATCCTGAGGCCCTGAGTTTTTGGCCTGGCCGGGCAAAGAGAGCGGGAATGGCCTCCGGGGACCATGCCGGTTTCTCTGTCTCAGAAGCTCTTGAATCGCCCGCAATGAAAAGGTTTGTTCCTGGCCAAGAGGCCGAGTCCTTCCGACATTCTGATGCTCCCATCCATGGGAGATACTGGGCGTCAGGCCTCTGGGGTCCAGAGCCTGAACACCCACCCTAGGGTTTCGGTGTGGCTCTGGGAGAATGGCAGACCTGATTGGTCAGTGCCGAGTCAGGCTCTCCACAGGCCTCTGTTGAGGGCGTAGCACTGGCAGACCATCAGGCTCCGGGATTGTGGTGAGGGGGTCCGAGCAAGGTTTGGGTGGCTCTTCGGGAAAGGCAGGTTTTTCCGCCATGTGGGTCCTACCCAGGGTCAAAAGGCACGTTTTCCACGTGGGAGGCACCCACAGTACTGCGTGGTGTCGAAGGAGTCCTCGAATTGGAGTACTCTCTGGCCAGGCCACCCGGGAAGGAAGTCTCAGTAAACACCCTACGTTAGGGTGAGGCTCTCGGGGCATGGCCGGCCCGATCTGCCGGCCATGAGGTGGCCTCTCCCTAGGGCTGAGTGAAGGAAGCCCAGACACCTGCGTCGTGGTCCTGGTGGACGCCTAACGTGGCTGTGGCCCAAGGAATGCATGCAGCTTTCTCCTGCTCTCCGGGTACACCTCTTTTCGAAAGGAGACACGTTCCTATTGGAACCAAGAGCAATCGTGCAGTGCAGCTCAGGGTTCCCCCATGGGGAGAGTTTGGGAACCAGGCCTCTGAGGACGGAAGCCTGGGCAGCCGACCTGGGCTTCGCGTGAGGGTTATGTTAGGGGTAGGGCTATGTCTTGGGGACCAGGTAGGAGTGATCTGCAGTACAGATATGGGTTCATCCAAGGCCTGAGGGAGGGTGTGATTCAGGAGGTCCCTGAGGCCCTGAGTTTTTGGCCAGGCAGGGCAAAGAGAGCTGGAATTGCCTCCGGGGAACATACCGGTTTCTCTGTCTCAGAGGGTATTGAATAGCCGGGTTGGTTCCTGGCCTAGGGGCTGAGGCCTTCCGACAGTCTGATGCAACCATCCACGGGAGGTACTCGGTGTCAGGCCTCCTGGGTCCAGAGCCTGAACACCCACCCTGGGGCTCCGGTGTGGCTCAGGAGAATGGCAGACCTGATTGGTCAGTGCCGAATCACGCTCTCCACAGGCCTCTGTTGAGGGCGTAGCACTGGTAGACGATCAGTCTCCGGGATTGTGGTGTGGGGGTCCGAGCAAGGTTTGGGTGGCTTTTCGGGAAAGGCAGGTTTTTTCCGCCACGTGGGTCCTGCCCAGGGTCCAATGGCACAGTTTCCACGTGGGTGGCACCCACAGTCCTGCGTTTTTAAGAAGGAGTCTTCGAACTGAGGACTCTCGGGCCAGGCCACACGGGAAGCAATCTCAGGAAACACCCTAGGGTTAGGGTTAGGCACTCCGGGCATGGCCGGCCCGAACTTCCGGCGCTGAGGTCACCTCTCCCTAGGGCTGAGTGGAGGGCTTCTGTCTGCAGGATCCTCAGACGCCTATTTCGTGATCCTTGTGGAAGCCTAAAGTGCCTGTGGCGCAAGGAATGCATGCAGGTTTCTCCTTCTCTCCGGGTACAGCTCATTTCGAAAGGACAACCTTTCCTATTGGAACCAGGAGCAATTGTGCAGTGCAGCTCAGGGTTCCCCCATCGGGAGAGTTTGGGAACCAGGCCTCTGAGGCTGGAAGCCTGGGCACCCGACCTGGGCTTCGTGTGAGGGTTTTGTTAGGGGTAGCGTTATGTCTTGGGGTCCAGGTAGGAGTGATCTGGCAGTACAGATATGAGTTCCTCCAAGGGCTAAGGGAGGGCGGGATTCAGGAGCATCCTGAGGCCCTGAGTTTTTGGCCTGGCCGGGCAAAGAGAGCGGGAATGGCCTCAGGGGACCATGCCGGTTTCTCTGTCTCAGAAGCTCTTGAATCGCCCGCAATGAAAAGGTTTGTTCCTGGCCAAGAGGCCGAGTCCTTCCGACATTCTGATGCTCCCATCCATGGGAGATACTGGGCGTCAGGCCTCTGGGGTCCAGAGCCTGAACACCCACCCTAGGGTTTCGGTGTGGCTCTGGGAGAATGGCAGACCTGATTGGTCAGTGCCGAGTCAGGCTCTCCACAGGCCTCTGTTGAGGGCGTAGCACTGGCAGACCATCAGGCTCCGGGATTGTGGTGAGGGGGTCCGAGCAAGGTTTGGGTGGCTCTTCGGGAAAGGCAGGTTTTTCCGCCATGTGGGTCCTGCCCAGGGTCCAATGGCACAGTTTCCACGTGGGTGGCACCCACAGTCCTGCGTTTTTAAGAAGGAGTCTTCGAACTGAGGACTCTCGGGCCAGGCCACACGGGAAGCAATCTCAGGAAACACCCTAGGGTTAGGGTTAGGCACTCCGGGCATGGCCGGCCCGAACTTCCGGCGCTGAGGTCACCTCTCCCTAGGGCTGAGTGGAGGGCTTCTGTCTGCAGGATCCTCAGACGCCTATTTCGTGATCCTTGTGGAAGCCTAAAGTGCCTGTGGCGCAAGGAATGCATGCAGGTTTCTCCTTCTCTCCGGGTACAGCTCATTTCGAAAGGACAACCTTTCCTATTGGAACCAGGAGCAATTGTGCAGTGCAGCTCAGGGTTCCCCCATCGGGAGAGTTTGGGAACCAGGCCTCTGAGGCTGGAAGCCTGGGCACCCGACCTGGGCTTCGTGTGAGGGTTTTGTTAGGGGTAGCGTTATGTCTTGGGGTCCAGGTAGGAGTGATCTGGCAGTACAGATATGAGTTCCTCCAAGGGCTAAGGGAGGGCGGGATTCAGGAGCATCCTGAGGCCCTGAGTTTTTGGCCTGGCCGGGCAAAGAGAGCGGGAATGGCCTCCGGGGACCATGCCGGTTTCTCTGTCTCAGAAGCTCTTGAATCGCCCGCAATGAAAAGGTTTGTTCCTGGCCAAGAGGCCGAGTCCTTCCGACATTCTGATGCTCCCATCCATGGGAGATACTGGGCGTCAGGCCTCTGGGGTCCAGAGCCTGAACACCCACCCTAGGGTTTCGGTGTGGCTCTGGGAGAATGGCAGACCTGATTGGTCAGTGCCGAGTCAGGCTCTCCACAGGCCTCTGTTGAGGGCGTAGCACTGGCAGACCATCAGGCTCCGGGATTGTGGTGAGGGGGTCCGAGCAAGGTTTGGGTGGCTCTTCGGGAAAGGCAGGTTTTTCCGCCATGTGGGTCCTACCCAGGGTCAAAAGGCACGTTTTCCACGTGGGAGGCACCCACAGTACTGCGTGGTGTCGAAGGAGTCCTCGAATTGGAGTACTCTCTGGCCAGGCCACCCGGGAAGGAAGTCTCAGTAAACACCCTACGTTAGGGTGAGGCTCTCGGGGCATGGCCGGCCCGATCTGCCGGCCATGAGGTGGCCTCTCCCTAGGGCTGAGTGAAGGAAGCCCAGACACCTGCGTCGTGGTCCTGGTGGACGCCTAACGTGGCTGTGGCCCAAGGAATGCATGCAGCTTTCTCCTGCTCTCCGGGTACACCTCTTTTCGAAAGGAGACACGTTCCTATTGGAACCAAGAGCAATCGTGCAGTGCAGCTCAGGGTTCCCCCATGGGGAGAGTTTGGGAACCAGGCCTCTGAGGACGGAAGCCTGGGCAGCCGACCTGGGCTTCGCGTGAGGGTTATGTTAGGGGTAGGGCTATGTCTTGGGGACCAGGTAGGAGTGATCTGCAGTACAGATATGGGTTCATCCAAGGCCTGAGGGAGGGTGTGATTCAGGAGGTCCCTGAGGCCCTGAGTTTTTGGCCAGGCAGGGCAAAGAGAGCTGGAATTGCCTCCGGGGAACATACCGGTTTCTCTGTCTCAGAGGGTATTGAATAGCCGGGTTGGTTCCTGGCCTAGGGGCTGAGGCCTTCCGACAGTCTGATGCAACCATCCACGGGAGGTACTCGGTGTCAGGCCTCCTGGGTCCAGAGCCTGAACACCCACCCTGGGGCTCCGGTGTGGCTCAGGAGAATGGCAGACCTGATTGGTCAGTGCCGAATCACGCTCTCCACAGGCCTCTGTTGAGGGCGTAGCACTGGTAGACGATCAGTCTCCGGGATTGTGGTGTGGGGGTCCGAGCAAGGTTTGGGTGGCTTTTCGGGAAAGGCAGGTTTTTTCCGCCACGTGGGTCCTGCCCAGGGTCCAATGGCACAGTTTCCACGTGGGTGGCACCCACAGTCCTGCGTTTTTAAGAAGGAGTCTTCGAACTGAGGACTCTCGGGCCAGGCCACACGGGAAGCAATCTCAGGAAACACCCTAGGGTTCGGGTTAGGCACTCCGGGCATGGCCGGCCCGAACTTCCGGCGCTGAGGTCACCTCTCCCTAGGGCTGAGTGGAGGGCTTCTGTCTGCAGGATCCTCAGACGCCTATTTCGTGATCCTTGTGGAAGCCTAAAGTGCCTGTGGCGCAAGGAATGCATGCAGGTTTCTCCTTCTCTCCGGGTACAGCTCATTTCGAAAGGACAACCTTTCCTATTGGAACCAGGAGCAATTGTGCAGTGCAGCTCAGGGTTCCCCCATCGGGAGAGTTGGGAACCAGGCCTCTGAGGCTGGAAGCCTGGGCACCCGACCTGGGCTTCGTGTGAGGGTTTTGTTAGGGGTAGCGTTATGTCTTGGGGTCCAGGTAGGAGTGATCTGGCAGTACAGATATGAGTTCCTCCAAGGGCTAAGGGAGGGCGGGATTCAGGAGCATCCTGAGGCCCTGAGTTTTTGGCCTGGCCGGGCAAAGAGAGCGGGAATGGCCTCCGGGGACCATGCCGGTTTCTCTGTCTCAGAAGCTCTTGAATCGCCCGCAATGAAAAGGGTTGTTCCTGGCCAAGAGGCCGAGTCCTTCCGACATTCTGATGCTCCCATCCATGGGAGATACTGGGCGTCAGGCCTCTGGGGTCCAGAGCCTGAACACCCACCCTAGGGTTTCGGTGTGGCTCTGGGAGAATGGCAGACCTGATTGGTCAGTGCCGAGTCAGGCTCTCCACAGGCCTCTGTTGAGGGCGTAGCACTGGCAGACCATCAGGCTCCGGGATTGTGGTGAGGGGGTCCGAGCAAGGTTTGGGTGGCTCTTCGGGAAAGGCAGGTTTTTCCGCCATGTGGGTCCTACCCAGGGTCAAAAGGCACGTTTTCCACGTGGGAGGCACCCACAGTACTGCGTGGTGTAGAAGGAGTCCTCGAATTGGAGTACTCTCTGGCCAGGCCACCCGGGAAGGAAGTCTCAGGAAACACCCTACGTTAGGGTGAGGCTCTCGGGCATGGCCGGCCCGAACTTCCGGCGCTGAGGTCACCTCTCCCTAGGGCTGAGTGGAGGGCTTCTGTCTGCAGGATCCTCAGACGCCTATTTCGTGATCCCTGTAGAGGCCAAAAGTGCCTGTGGCCCAAGGAATGCATGCAGCTTTCTCCTGCTCTCCGGGTACACCTCATTTCCAAAGGACAACCTTTCCTATTGGAACCAGGAGCAATTGTGCAGTGCAGCTCAGGGTTCCCCCATCGGGAGAGTTTGGGAACCAGGCCTCTGAGGACGGAAGCCTGGGCAGCCGACCTGGGCTTCGCGTGAGGGTTTTGTTAGGGGTAGGGTTATGTCTTGGACCATGTAGG